>NC_080162.1:207795121-207940194 GCF_950295315.1 Erinaceus europaeus | reverse complement strand
CCAGTGATAACCCTGGAGCCAAAAAAAAAAAAAAAAAAAGGTGGGAGTTCTGACTTTTGTACTCGGCTGGACATAGGTATTGTGGGCCTATTCATACCTCCAAGGCTGACTTTTTAAAACACTTCTTTCCCCATATCTATGGACATCTAATCTTTGACAAAGAAGCCCAGACTATTAAATGGGGAAAGCATAGTCCTCTTCAACAAATGGTGTTGGGAAAAATGGGTTGAAACATGCAGAAGAATGAAACTGAACCACTATATTTCTCCAAACACAAAAGTAAATTGCAAGTGGATCAAGGACTTGGATGTTAGATCACAAACTATCAGATACTTAGAGGGAAATATTGGCAGAACTCTCTTCCACATAAATTTTAAACACATCTTCAATGAAATGAATCCAATTACAAAGAAGACTAAGGCAAGCGTAAACCTATGGGACTATATCAAATTAAAAAGCTTCTGCACAACAAAAGAAACCACTACCCAAATCAAGAGACCCCTCACAGAATGGGAGAAGATCTTTATATGCCATACAGACATATAAAGATCTCAGACAAGAGGCTAATAACCGAAGTATATAAAGAGCTTGACAAACAAAAGACAACAAATAACCCCATCCAAAAATGGGGGGAGGACATGGACAGAATATTCACCACAGAAAAGATCCAAAAGGCTGAGAAACACATGAAAAAATGTTCCAAGTCTTTGACTGTCAGAGAAATGCAAATAAAGACAACAATGAGATATCACTTCACTCCTGTGAGAATGTCACACATCAGAAAAGGTAACAGCAGCAAATGCTGGAGAGGCTGTGGGGTCAAAGGAACCCTCCTGAACTGCTGGTGGGAATGTCAATGGGTCCAGCCTCTGTGGAGAACAGTCTGGAGAACTCTCAGAAGGCTAGAAATGGACCTACCCTATGACCCTGCAATTCCTCTTCTGGGGATACATCCTAAAAAACCCAACACACCCATCCAAAAAGATCTGTGTACACATATGATCTTGGCAGCACAATTTGTAATAGTCAAAACCTGGAAGCAACCCAGGTGTCCAACAACAGATGAGTGGCTGAGCAAGTTGTGGTCTATATACACAATGGAATACTACTCAGCTATTAAAAACTTCACCTTCTTCACCCATCTTGGATGGAGCTTGCAGAAATCATGTTAAATGAAATAAGTCAGAAACAGAAGGATAAATATGGGATGATCTCATTCTCAGGCAGAAATTGAAAAACAAGATCAGAAGATTAAACACAAGCAGAACCTGAACTGGAATTGGTGTATTGCACCAAAGTAAAAGACTCTGGGGTGAGTGGGGGGAGAATACAGGTCCAAAAAGGATGACAGAGGACCTAGTGGGGGTTGTATTGTTATGTGGAAAACTGAGACATGTTATGCATGTACGAACTATTGTATTTGCTGTTGAAAGTAAAACATTAATTCCCCCAATAAAGGAAAAAATAAAAATAAAAATAAAATACGTGCCCCATGAAAATGATTATGGATACATACACTATTTTTAAGAGATAGTGGGGATTCTTTATTTTTCCCGTCTTCAGCGTTATTTTGCTGGGCCTTGGTGCCTGTACCACGAATCCACTGCTCCTGAAGGCCCTTTTTTTTTTTTTTTTCCCTTGTTTTTTTTTTTTTTTTTTTTAAGGGCTTCTTTTTAAAAATTTATTTATTCCCTTATGTTGCCCGGGTTGTTTTATTGTTGTAGTTATTATTGTTATTATTGATGTTGTCATCATTGGATAGGACAGAGAGAAATGGAGAGAGGAGGGAAAGACAGAGAGGGGGAGAGAAAGACAGACACCTGCAGACCTGCTTCACCGCCTGTGAAGCGACTCCCCTGCAGGTGGGGAGCTGGGGGCTTGAACCGTGTTGCCCTTGTTTTATTGTTGTGATTATTATGGTTGTTGTTATTGATGTTTTCGTTGTTGGATAGGACATAAAGAAGTGGAGAGAGGAGGGGAACACAGAGAGGAGGAGAGAAAGACAGACACCTGCAGACCTGCTTCACCGCCTGTGAAGCGACTCCCCTGCAGGTAGGGAGCCGGGGGCTCGAACCGGGATCCTTATGCCGGTCCTTGTGCTTTGCTCCACCTGCATTTAACCGACTGTGCCACCATCCAGCTTCGAGGTAGTGGGAGTTTTTACAAATCCATGTGGATAAACATGAGGAGTGGGATGTTTGCATTTTGTGAACATCATAGTGTCTCAATTGCTTTGACTTCTGTTGTCAGTTATTTCTCTGGTAGGATCTTGAAGACTATTATTTTAAAGAAATGAATAATAAATGAACTTACTTAGGAAAAAAATGAAACACTCTTTCCCCTTTGTATTTTATGAGAGAAGACAGTGAGAAATCAACCAGGGAGGGGCTGTAGAGGGGCGGGGTGGACACCAGCAGACCTGCTTCACCCCTGCGTCACCCCTGCGTCTCCCCTGCAGGGGTCCTTGCACCTCGTAGTGTATATGCACACTGTGGCTTGCCCTTCTGCTCTCAGCTGACTTTTCTTTTATCTTTTTTTGGAAATTGAGAGAGGGAGAGGGAAATGGCGAGGTAGAGAGAAAGAGAGACGCCTGCAGCCCTGCTTCAATGCTCACAAAGTTTTCCCTCTGCAGGTGGGGGCCAGGGTCTAGAACCCTGGTCCTTGTGTGTTGTAATGTGTATTGTAACTCAACCAGGTGCTCCACCACCTGGCCTCCCCTCCCTTCCCCATTCCTCCCCTCCCATCTCTTTCCTTCCCATCCCCCTTCTTCTCTCCCCTTTCCCTCCCCCTTTCTTTCTTTCCCTTCCCTTCCCTTCCCTTCCCTTCCCTTCCCTTCCCTTCCCTTCCCTTCCCTTCCCTTCCCTTCCCTTCCCTTCCCTTCCCTTCCCTTCCCTTCCCTTCCCTTCCCTTCCCTTCTCTTCTTTTCCTTTTGAGACAAAAAGAGGGAGTGAGAGGGAGGGAGAGACACCACAGCACTGCTCCACAGCTGTGAAGCTTCCTTTGGTGTGTGGTTTTCCCGGGAGCTGTGAGAGTGGGAATCCTGGGCTCTGGGCACGGCCAGATGTGCACTGTGGTGGGTGAGCTGTTTCTCCGGCCTGCCCAGAGTTCTGGCACTGTTCCATGCCAGCTCTACATGCTCTTTGACCCCTCGTGAGCCTCAGGGGAGATAGGGGCCATTACTAACTGCCTGGCCAGCGCGGCTCTCAGTCCTTCTCCCAGTCCAATTCTGGTCAGTCAGCGGTCATTCTGTGACTCTTTCTGCCCCAGGACATCCCTGCAACGCGACCTTGAGGGAGGGAGGGTTCCATTCTCCTCTGGAGCTGAAGGCGGCTGCCATCAGTGGCTCCCAGGAAGTCAGAATCCTGTCCCCTCCTGCGGTCTGCCATCTCCCGTGCCAGCTCCCTTGTGCCTGTCGGCCCCGTTGGCTCCCATTTCATGGCGTGGCCTGGACCTGCCCTCGCCGGGGAAGTGTCCATTCCGTAGATGCATTCTTTTCCAGAAAGATCTCAGGATTGTAGCCTCAGGGCCGCCGGGCTTCCTGGCTGGAGCAGGATATGGAGCGGATCCCCAGAGGGCACGCTGCCTGTATGTGCCTTAACGTATCAGCCATCTAGAGCTGCTCAGGCTGTGGTGGAGTCAGAAGCCCCCCAGGGCCCCTGGGAGTCAGATGGCTGAGCCCCAGCACCCAGAGGGATTTCTGAGGAGCTCGCAGATGACACCAGAGTTAAGGGTGTGTGTCTCCTGGTGCATCCCTGAGTCTCGGCCACAGGCTCTGGCAGGCCTCCCCCCTGCCTCCAGCTCCTCTGGAACCCACTTTGGCCTCATCATCCCTTGTATCCATCTAATTGGCTTTTCTGTCCATTGGGGCATCTTTTTTTTTTTTTTTTTGCCTCCAGTTGCTGGGGCTCAGTACCGCCATTCTAAATCCACCACCTTTGATGACCAGAGAGAAATCGAGAGCAGAGGGTAGACAGAGAGGCGGAGAGAAAGACAGACACCTGCAGACCTGCTTCACCGCCTGTGAAGCGACTCCCCTGCCAGTGGGGAGCCTTCCTTGTGCACGGCACTGTGTGCCCTCAGCCCTGTGCCCACCACCTGACCCCCACGGGGGCAGCTTTGTAGTTCTGGCCACACAGTCCTGCCTGTAGGGTGCTGCTGAAAGCACCTCCAGGCTCACACCCTCGTCTAGCTGGCCTCGCGGGTGGCATCCTGGTCTGTTTGTTCCCTGTTGAGCACAGGACCTTGGTACTCCTCAATCCTTCTCCCCGGACAGACCTCCACCTGCTACCCTTCCTCTTTCCAGCTTCAGTTACCTTCTTCTGCCATCCCACCTGATAGGCCACCTGTCCAGCTGTTGTGCTGGTGTGGTACCCGTCACAATCTGGAAAAATGATCCTGCTCATTTTCCTTCTGGATTTTGTTAAGGCTCCTTCCATTGAGCTTAGTTTTGTCCTGTTCTCTTCTGTTGTCTAATACTTCATAGGTGGTTAAAACACATATCTGGGAGTCGGGCTGTAGTGCAGCGGTTTAAGCGCAGGTGGCGCCACGCAAAGCACAAGGACCGGGGAAAGGATCCTGGTTCGAGCCCCGGCTCCCCACCTGCAGGGGAGTCACTTCACAGGCGGTGAAGCAGGTCTGCAGGTGTCTCTGTCTTCCCCCTCCTCTCTCCATTTCTCTCTGTTTTATCCAACAACAACGACAACAATAATAACTACAACAGTAAAACAACAAAGGTAACGAAAGGGAATAAATAAATAAAATAAAATAAAATAAAAAACACATATCTAAGTGAATTGTAAGTGGACTCATGCTTGAAGGCATGAAGTGGCGACAACAAAATCACATATTTCCAGACTACTTTTTCAAATTATTTATTCATTCCCTTCTGTTGCCCTAGTTGTTTTATTGTTGTTGTGGTTATTGTTATTATTGTTATTGATGTCTTCATTGTTGGATAGGACAGAGAGAAATGGAGAGAGGAGGGGAAGACAGAGAGGGGGAGAGAAAGATAGACACCTGCAGACCTGCTTCACCGCCTGTGGAGTGACTCCCCTGTGGAGCGACTCCCCTGCAGGTGGGGAGCCGGGGGCTTGAACCAGATCCTCAGGCGGATCCTTGAGCTTTGCATCATGTGCACTTAACCCGCTGCGCGCTACCACCCGACTCCCTCCTTTTTTTTTGCCCCCAGGGTTACCACTGGGGCTCAGAGCCTGCACTACAGGTCCACTGCTCCTGGAGGCCATTGTTTCCATTTTGTTGCCCTTGTTGTTATTGTTATTACTGTTGTTGCTGCTGGATAGGACAGAGAGAAATGGAGAGAGGAGGGGAAGACAGAGGGGGGAGAGAAAGACACCTGCAGACCTGCTTCACCACCCCTGAAGCGACCCCTCCCTGTAGGTGGGGATCCGGGGGCTCGAACCGGAATTTTATGCCTGTCCTTGTGCTTCGAGCCATATGCGCTTAACATACTGCACCACCACCTGACCCCCGATTACTTTTTTAAAATTTATTTTTTATTTCAGTAGAATGCTGTTATGCTGACTTTTGATGATGCAAGGGATTTTTGAACCTGGGACCTGGGCGTCTGAGACATAAACACCTCTGGACGTCAGCTCCCTAGCCCATACTCCAAATGCTCAACACCTTTTACTGTAGAAGAAAATGAATGGTTTCTTCTGCAGTGGGTGAAGCTTGTCCCCAGAAGCATGGCTTCTAGTGCAGTTCGTGCCATGCCTGCTGGAGAGGCGGGCGCCTTTAACCCCAGTCAGGAAGGCAGTGGGAAGGGGAAATGAGCAGAGCTAGACAGCTGCCGAGCTGAGCATGCTGGATAGAGTGCTGAGTACTAAGAGTGAACTGAGAACAAAATGAGTGTCGTTAATGTGTCAGGCCCCGCTTTGTGGATCTTGTCATGTTAGTACTTTGCATGTCTCAGAGGAAGAGGCGGTCGGCACAGGGAAGTGAAGGAACTTGACGTCCAGGGGGCTGAGGAGGCAGGTTAGTGGTAGATCGCATGTCTTGTATGTGTGAGGCCCTGGGTTTGATCCCTGGCATCGCATAAAAATGACTGGGACTCTGATACTCTCCCTTCTAGCTGAAAGAAGGGAGATAGAGGGATGGGAAGGGAGATTGGCAGACAGGGAGACATGCAAGCCAGGAGAAGACAGACAGACTGAGAAACATGCCAGTAGGCAGGGAGACAGACCGGCTGGGAGACAAGGAGACAAGGAGGCAGGGAGACAGGGAGACAGGCAGGCAGGGAGACAGGCAGGCAGGGAGACAGGCAGATGGGGACAGAGACAAGGAGACAGTGGAGCAGAGAGTGATACTCATTTCCCAGTTGTCTGCAACCTGGTGGCTGAAAGGTGGATATAAAGTAGGAACAGGATGGCAGAGGACCTAATTGGGTTTGCATTGTTGTTGTGGAAAAATGAGAAATGTTATGCAGGTACAAACTATTGTATTTACTGTTGACTGTGAAACACTAATCCTCCAATAAAGAAATAATAATAAAAAATATATATATAAAGCAAGACAAAATGGTTAATGAACAAGAGCCAAAAAGTAGAACAGAGCAGATGAGACTAGGAATCTTAGGCTGGAAGGAAGCTAGGAAGTCCATTTCAGGCATGTTTCTAGGGGCCACAACTATGGTAGCTTTTGCTTGAGTTTGATAGCTGGCATGAAGCTGGATAAAAATATTGTCTGAGAAAATGGTGTCAGAGTAGAGAAAAGGGCTTGAGAGTTTGATTAGGGCAGAGAGTAGCTCCCTTTCTTGGAAAAAAAAAAATCTATGAGTAAAATTAACTGTTTACTTCACCCACCTGACCCAGGGCCATGTCTGTTCACAGTCAGCACAGGAGCCCGTGTGGCCTCTGAGTCCCTGTCAGTCTGAGCTCACAGTCCCTGGTCACAGCTGCAACCTTCTAGGCTGCTCCCATGTCAGGACTTGTCTTCCTCGAGGGGTAGAGCAGGCTGACCAGCCTCCCTTCAGAGAGTGGGGAGTCCCCACCACGGCTGCTCTGCAGTGAGGACCAGGCGAGCTTCCCCCTCTTCAGGGCGGTTGTAAACACCAGCCGGGGCTCAGAGATAGACCTGTGGCGATGACACCTGAGGCCTGGCTGGGGCAGCAGGTGCGAGAAGGGGTTTGGGACTTGGCTGTCCTCCAGTCCTGGATGTGTGTTGACACAGGACTGAGTGCTGGCTGCAGGCAGTGGAGGTGAGACTCAGCTGCATCCTTGAAGCATCTGCTTTTCAGTGCTGGGAGTTAAGGGGAAGTTTCCAAACTTCAGAATGGCATGAACCTGTGCATTTGAAAAATTCCCTTCATTTACTATTCTTAGCTGGCTGTGCGCAACTTTAGTCTATATTGTTCTTGTTTAATTCCTGGGTTTTCCACGTGGCTTACTTTGTTCCATTAAAAAAAGATACTGCTTCATCAGTAGACAGTTGGCTGGAGTCTCCCAGGTGTCTGTAAAGGGAGATTTCGGGCAGGGGGTGGGAGGTGCAGGCAGCGGTGCACCTGGTTGAGCACACATTACAGTGCACAAGGACCCAGGTTCAAGCCCCCTTCCCCCCCACCATCCTTAACTGCAACGGGGAAGCTTCACGAGTGGTGAAGCAGGGCTACAGATGTCTCTGTCTCCCTCTCTATCTCCCTCTCCCCTCTCAATTTCTCTCTATCTCTATCCAATAATAAAAACGTAAAGAAAAGAGGGAAGATTTGTCAAACGCAAAGGATACATACCCAGAAGATGACAGGAACTTGCTTGCACCCACACACCACATAGGCATGCACTTACAGAAACTGACTCCAGCCTTTACTTTTGAGACATTCAAAAGTCCCCTTCCCTCTTCTTTTTCCCTGTGTTTTTTCTTTCTGCTGTGTCTCCTATGTGCTTTGAATCTTCATAAGGTTGAGGGGAACACTAAAAGTCACTCTTCCTACTTTACAGATAAAGACTACGAGAGCTCAGGGTAGGGCTAGGCGCACGTGATAATACTAAGTGCAAGGACCCGCGCAAGGATCCGGGTTTGAGCTCCCCACCTGCAGAGGGGAAGCTTCCCAAGTGGTGAAGCCCACCCCCCCCCTCAGCTCTCAATTTCTCTTTGTCCTATGCAATAAAATGGGGGTGGGGGTGCGGGAATGATGGCCTCCGGGAGCAGTGGATTTGTAGTGCAGGCACCAAGCCCCAGCGATAACCCTGGAGACAGACAAGCAAACAAATACCATGAGAGCTCAGAGTCAGCATACCTTGTCCAAGTTCATGTAGCTGGAGAGCATCCAGGCTGGATTTCAACCTGTCAGACCTGGTGCTGGACAACTATGTCCTCCCATCATTGGACGAGAGTGACCTAAGCTTCCAGTTCAGGTCAGGTGACCCTGTCGGCTACGGTGAGCCCTGCTGAGGCCTGCACAGCCTGACAGTGGGTGAGCTTGTGTGTCCTAGGAGGACAGGTGGCTTGTGGGAGCAGATTGTGTATTCAGACCCGGGGATGGCTCTCCCACTGGGAAGGACTAGGAACTAGTGCCACAAGGACACTCACACACCTGGACCCTGCGGAGCTGGTGAGTCTGGCAGGCCAGAACTGAGGAGGCATTTTTGAATGTGGACTGACAGGGGGCTGTGCTTTGCATTCTCAGTATCTAGAGCAAAGTCTGCCATTCAGCTGTGTTCTCTCTCTCTCTCTCTCTCTGTCTCTCTCTCCAGAGCACTGCTCAGCTCTGGCTTATGGTGGTGCGGGAGATTGAACCTGGGACTTTGGAGCCTCAGGCATGAGAGTCTCTTTGCATAACCATTATTCTGTCCACACTCCTCCTCCTCAAATGCTTGTGGTCTCTCTCTCTCTCTCTCTCTCTCTCTCTCATTTAGGTAGAGTCAGGGAGAAAGAGGAGAGAGAGTAGTCTTTTTTTCCTTCAGCACCGCTGGGCCAGGTTCAAACCTGGGTTGTATCTTTGCCAAGGCAGGACACTATCCAAGTGAGATATTTTATTGGCCTCAGTAGGCTTGTAGTGAACGTCTGCTGGTTCTGTCATGATATAGCTGTATCACTCTGCCTTGTGAAGACTGTCAGCAATTCCTTCCAGCGGTGTTGAGTGCTGGCCTGACACTGCCGTTCGCAGGCCCTGCACGCATAAGAGCAAGCAAAAATCATAGCTCAGGGAGGAGTTTGCATTAAGGTGGAAAATGACACACACAGAGAGAATTAATTTTAAGGTAGCAGGGCCCAGAGATATGGATGAAGTTGGGCATTGAAGCAGGCAGTGTCTGTGGGGGAGAGAGCAGAGCAGGCGGAGGGCATGGGCCACCAGCAGGTGAGATGGGGCAGCTGGATGGATCAGGTCCCACTGGCCTGGACAGAGAGCGTCTCATGAAAGGGCCATGGATCCGTGTGCGGCAGGACTGGAGAACCGACACTGGGCATAGTGCAGGTCCAGGCCTAGACGGGGGGCTTTGTCCCCAGACTCAGGAAGGAGGCCCTGCTGGGCTGGACTGTCTGTCGCATGGGAGAGCTCAGGCTATGTTGTGCAGAGGTGGTCCTGCATTAATAGTTAATCAGCATCATAATCATTATTATTACTATTTTCCTCTGCCTTCTCATCCTCCCCCTCCTCCTCTTTCTCCTCTTCTTCTCTGCCTTCTTTTCCTCCTTCTCTTCCCCTTCCTCCTTCCCTCCTTCCCTCCCTTCCTTCCTTCCTCCCTCCCTCCCTCCCTCCCTTTTCTTTCTTTCTTTCTTTCTTTCTTTCTCTCTTTCTTTCTTTTCTTCCAGGGTTATCGCTGGGACTCAGTGCCCACACTATGAATCCACTGCTTCTGAGGCCATTTTTTTCCCCATTGCGTTATTGCTGCCATCGTTGTTGGATAGGACAGAGAGAAATGGAGAGAGGAGGGGAAGACAGAGAGGGGGAGAGAAAGACAGACACCTGCAGACCTGCTTCACCGCCTGTGGAGCGACTCCCCTGCAGGTGGGGAGCCGGGGGCTTCACGCTTTACCTGCTTCACCCCCCCTTCTCTTTCTCCTCTTCCTCTTGTTTATCCTCCTCCATCTTCTTCACCCTTCTTTTTCCTGCCTAGGACATCCAGTGTTCCCAGGCAGTCTCCCATCTGAATATGAACCCAGCCCGGCCCTCATTAGCTGCCGAGGTCAGGCGAGATGGGGCAAGATGGGGCGAGATGGGGCGAGATGGGGTGCGTTCCTCGTGCGGTGGCTGGACACTCACACGTTTTGACCCGCCACACTGGCTGGGCCGAGCCGACAGTCAGTTCCCAGGGTTGTTCTGCCAGAGTCCCTAGAGAGCCTTTGGCCCTGCGGCATGGAGAGAGACTGAGCCTGTGTGGGAGGTGAGGGTAGCAGGAAGAGCCCTGAGAATGAGCAAGCACCTGGGGCTGTGTGCTGGGTGCTGGGTGCTGGGTGCTGGGAGCTGGGTGCTGGGTGCTGGGTGCTGGGTGCTGGGAGCTGGGTGCTGGGTGCTGGGAGCTGGGTGCTGGGATCTGGGTGCTGGGTGCTGGGCGCTGGGATCTGGGTGCTGGGCGCTGGGATCTGGGTGCTGGGTGCTGGGAGCTGGGTGCTGGGTGCTGGGCGCTGGGAGCTGGGTGCTGGGCGCTGAGCGCTGGGTGCTGGGTGCTGGGAGCTGGGTGCTGGGCGCTGGGAGCTGGGTGCTGGGCGCTGGGAGCTGGGTGCTGGGTGCTGGGAGCTGGGTGCTGGGTGCTGGGTGCTGAGCGCTGGGTGCTGGGAGCTGGGATCTGGGTGCTGGGCGCTGAGCGCTGGGTGCTGGGAGCTGGGTGCTGGGCGCTGGGATCTGGGTGCTGGGCGCTGGGAGCTGGGTGCTGGGTGCTGGGAGCTGGGTGCTGGGCGCTGGGAGCTGGGTGCTGGGTGCTGAGCGCTGGGTGCTGGGAGCTGGGAGCTGGGCGCTGGGCGCTGAGCGGGGAGGGACTAGGCTCTGGTCTAGCCGACGCGGAGCCTTTGGGCTTGATTTGGGAGAAAGAAGGAAGCTGGCACAGAGTTGAGCGTGTGGCTTTGACTTGACTCTCAGGGTGGTTTGATAGAGGCCCTGTGGGGAGAGTGCTGGGCCCCCAGCACCTCAGATGGGCCTTGGCCTGGCCTTCGTTCCGTGTGTATGCCGGTCCATAAACAGCAGGAAAGAGAAAGAAGCGTTGCTTCTCCAAAGAGGATATCCTGGACTCCTGATAATCAGATTCCATTGCAATGTTGTGCTTTGAGTTACAGCACAGGGATCTTTGTTCCAGCGGAAAACTTTATAGAATCTGCACCTGCTGAATCTAAGTCTGGTTTGGCTCTTAAAAGGTGATATGATAATGTGGAGTGTGGGGAGGCAGCCTGCCTTCCTTCCTTCCTTCCTTCCTTCCTTCCTTCCTTCCTTCCTTCCTTCCTTCCTCCCTCTTCTTCTCTTCTCTTTTTTTAAAAATTATCTTTACTTATTGGATAGAGACAGCCAGAAATTGAGAGGTGAGATAGGGAGAGAGACAGAGAGACACCTGCAGCCCTGCTTCACCACTTGTGAAGCTTTCCCCCTGCAGTTAGGGACTAGGGGCTTGAACCTGGATCCTTGCACACTGCAACATGTGCCTCAACTAAGTGTGCCACCGCCCAGCCCCCGGGAGACAGAATTCCAAAGGGGTCACATCCCCACTGTGCTGGCCCTGGGGACTCCTGCCATGCTCACAGCTGGGCTTTGCAGAGCAGGGTACGGTACGTAAAGACTTTCTTGTGGGCCGGGGCATGGCACACCTGGTCGAGTGCACACGTTACAGTGCACAAGGACACGGGTTCAAGCCTCCACCCGTCCCCACCTGCAGGGAGAAAGCTCGGTGAGTGGTAACCCAGAGCTGTAGGTGTCTCTCTGTCTCTCTCCCTCTCTATACCTCCTTCACTCTCAATCTGGCTATCTCTATCCAATAAATAAATGAAGATAATAAAAAGAAGGAAAAAACACCTTCTCGTCTGGTTGGGCCCCTGAAGAGGTGGGACACTGAACTGGCGTTGCCCACTTGGCCTGGTACCATCTCAAGCCAAACTGTGACTAAATCCCTTGTAGGGAGCTGGTCATCTCTGCCAGGATGCCCTGGGAAGGGGCTGCACAGCTGTGGGTTCAGGCTGTCTCTAGTGAGACGGTGAGGAGGGAGGGGTGAGGGGCAGACAACACCTGGTCCTGTCTGTCTGCTGCCATGGCCAGGTGGGACTCCAAGCCTAGGCCCTGGCAGGTAGAAAGCCACTTTCTCACCTCTGTTTAGGGACAGAGAACACTGAGCTCTCAGTCTTGGAAGATGGAGCCAGGGCCCATCAAAGAGTTATTGGCCGGGGGCCAGGCAGTAGCACAATGGGTTAAGCGTACATGGTGCAAAGCGCAAGGACCAGTACAAGGATCCAGGTTCGAGCCCCCCCAGCTCTCCACCTGCAGGGGTGGTCGCTTCACAAGCAGTGAAGCAGGTCTGCAGGTGTCTATCTTACCCTCTCCCTCTCTGTCTTCCCCTCCTTTCTCGATTTCTCTCTGTCTTATCCAACAGCAACAGCAATAACAAGGGCAACAAAACCGGAAAAAAATGGCCTCCAGGAGCAGTGGATTCATAGTGCAGACACTGACCTCTAGCAATAACCCTGGAGGCAAAAAAAAAAAAAAAGTTACTGGCAATGAGACAAGGTGCCTGGCCAGAAAATTCTCTTTTAAGTCAGAATTATATTTTTATCCTTCTCTCACTGGTTAGGAGGAAGGGGAGGAAGATATTGTTAGTCCTATTGGACAGGAGATCAGAATCCAAGGCAAGGGACTACAGACCGTCCCTGAGGTGAGAGCCTTACGGAACCCAGGTCTTGATTGCTGGGACCCTGTTACCTCTCACAGCAGCAATGCCTTCTTGGTACACCTGGTTAAGTGCACATGTAACTATGCACCAGGACCCAGGTTCAAACCCTTGTTCCCCATCTGCAGGGGGGATGGTGAAGCAGGGCTGCAGGTGTCTTTGTGTCTGTCTCTCCCCACCCTCTGTCCTTTTTTCAATTTCTCTCTGCTGTATCAAATTCAATAAAGTTTAAAACATCTTAAATGAAAGAAATGTCCACCTGTGTTTTCCTTTGTTCAGGGACATTAGTGAATTTTAATGTAATTTTTGAATATTCTGTTATCTATTAATATTATTCATTCACTTTGCTGTTTTATCACTTATGTAGTTTAAATTGGATGCCCCTCTCCCCTCAGAAGGTTTAATTTTGCAGGAGAAATTTATTTGTACACTTCTGGATTTTTTAAATGTTATTTCTTATTTTTACCTATTTATTAGAGAGAGAGGGGAGAGAGAAAGACATCTGAAGGGGCTGTAGGCGGTGACGCACCTGGTTAAGCGCACATAGTACTAAGTGCAAGGACTCAGGTTCAAGCCTCCAGCTCCCCACCTGCAGGGGGGAAGCTTCACAAGCTGCGAAGCAGGTGACAGGGAGAGAGACAGACACCTGCAGCCCTGCTTCACCACTCACAAACCCTTCCCCCTGCAGGTGGGGACTGGGGGTTGAACCGAGGTCCTAGTGCACTGTAACATGTGCGCTCAACCAGGTGCGCCACCACCCGGCCCCTCTCAATTTCTGCTCCTCCTCCTCTCTCAGTCTCTCTCTGTGCTACTAAATACAATGAATTAATATATCTTGACTTATGTGTGTCCTATGTTAGTTGGACATGCAAGGAACAAATCTGCCAGATGTGAAGACAGGACGTGAGAGCCTCTCTTCTCCTCACTGAGCGGGAAGACCTAGGCCCGTGCTGGGCTTGGTGAGCGAGGCCTCAGTGGACATCCACTCCTCCTCTGGGCTTCCCTTTCCTCTACACCTACGGCTTCCTCAGACCCTCTGGAGCCTCTGTCTGTAAGGCTTGCTCCTGGTGGGGGGCCTTTCCTTGCTTCCTATCTCTCCCAGTGACAGCTAGTACTCCGAGGTTTCCATGTCGCCTCTCCTCCTCCTCCTCCTCCTCCTCCTCCTCCTCCTCCTCCTCCTCCTCCTCCTTCTCCTTCCCCTACCCCTTCCCCTTCTCCTTTCCCTTCTCCTTCTCCTTCTCCTTCCCCTTCTCCTTCCCCTCCTCCCCCTCCTTCTTCTTCCTCTTCTCTTTCCCCTTCCCCCCTCCTCCTTCTTTTAAGTATTTCTTTATTTATTCCCTTTTGTCTTAGTTTCTTTTTATTGTTGTATTTACTATTGTTGTCATTGTTATTAGGACAGAGAGAAATGGAGAGAGGAGGGGAAGACAGAGAGGGGGAGAGAAAGACAGACACCTGCAGACCTGCTTCACCGCCTGTGAAGCGACTCCCCTGCAGGTGGGGAGCCGGGGGCTCGAACCGGGATCCTTACATGGGTCCTTGCGCTTTGCGCCACGTGCGCTTAACCCGCTGCGCCACCGCCGGCTCCCTTCGATGTTGTCTCTTCTAGACATGAGCTCTTCCTTTGTGAGTTGAGCCACTCTTCTTGACTCTCCCTAGCTTTCACCTGGACATTCTTGCTGCATGACGGGAATTCCTGCCGGTGCATTTCCATGGATTGCGGGTTCTGCTTTAATGGCCGGAGCTCATGTAATGTGTGTCCAGGGATCACACACAGCCTAGCTGGCAGCCAGAGGGGGGTTCAGCCCATGTGTTTGCCAGCAGCTTGTAGGAAAGGCCTCGCTTGAGAGGAAGGGGCCCTCCAGGGCACTATAACCCAACCCACTGCAGGAAGCGCAAGGACCCGGTGCCTGATGCAAAGCTTCACGGGTGGTGGGGAAGTGCAGGGGTGTCTCTCCTCCTCTCTTCACCTCTCATTCTCTGTCTGGGGAAAAGAAAACGACCACTTCAAGCTGTGGAATTGTGCTGGCAAGAAGGCCCGGTGAAGCCCTGTGGCAAGACAAGCAAGGAGACAGGACAGAAAGGATGAGTGTTAGATGCAGATTTAGAATGGCGCTACTTGTTCTTGTCAAGGAACAGGGATGGCATACTCATTCTGGTTTTGGCCGGGCAGTGGAGACACAGGTCCTCTCGTACAGATGAAGCAAAGTGTGTTCGGGGCCGGGCAGTGGCGCACCTGGCTGAGCGCATGTGTTACAAGGACCTTGGTTCAAGTCCCCGGTCCTCACCTGCAGGGGGAAAGCCTTGTGAGTGTTGAAGCAGGGCTGCGGGTGTCTCTGTCTCTCTCCTTTTCTGTCTCCTCCTTCCCTTTTGATTTCTGGCTATGTCTATCCAATAAATAAATAAAGATAATTAAAAAAATTACAAAAAGAAAGAGGAAGTGTGTGGGTACAGCCCCTCTGGTGTTCTCTGTGCAGTGCGTGTGGCCTTTGACTAGGCGATGTCATGGTGAGAGCTGCCTCGCAGAATACAGACGTTGATGCCTGTGTGCTCACTGCACCGGCTCCTTCATGCTGCCATCAGAGCCTCTTCTGTAGTTTAGTCGAAGTTTCAGACCTGCAGCGTCGTAATTTCTCGGCCGTACCTGCCGCACCAGACTCCTCATGAGAGTCCTGCTGTCTGTCTGTCCAGCCCTGTGTACTCCAGCCCTTTTACCCAGTTCACCCGCTGTGGCTCCTTCCTCATTCCCTTCTGCTAACTTGTTTTTTTCTTGGTGGTCTAAAAGTGTTTTTGTTTGGATCTGTTGGTTTGTTTTATTTCTTTATCTCCCACAGATGGGGGAAATCATGGGATGTTTGCTTTCCGTATCTGACTTACTTCATTTAGCAGACTACCCACCAGGTCGGTGTTTCAAGTGATACAATTATCTTAAACCAAAACTGAGTCATGTTCCACTGTAATGTTTACATCCCTCAACGGCTGTGTCCTTTCCTTTGCCTGCAGAGGAACATTTACATTGTTTTCAGTTTTGGGCTCTTGAAACTAATGTTTCATTGAACACAGGAATATGTATGTGGGCATGGTGGTGGTGCACCTGGCTGAGTGCACGTTAAAATGCTTAAGGTCCCGGGTTTACGCCAGTGGCACCAGGTTCAAACCCTCAGTCCCCACCTGCAGGGGCTAGGGGTGGGGGTGGGGGCGGGGGTGGGAGCTTTGTGAGTGGTGAAGCAGGTCTGCAAGTATTTCTCTGCCTCTCTCCTTCCCTTCTTGATTTCTGGCTGCCACTATCCAATAAAGATAATTCAAACAATTATATATGTGTGTGTATTGTTTGATATATATATATATATATATATATATATTCAGATTAGTGTTTTTTAAAATATTTATTCCCTTTTGTTGCCCTTGTTGTTTTATTGTTGTAGTTATTATTGTTGATGTCGTTGATGTTGTGTAGGGCAGAGTGAAATGGATAGAGGAGGGCAAGACAGAGAGGGGGAGAGAAAGACACCTGCAGACCTGCTTTACCGACTATGCAGTGACTCCCCTGCAGGTGGGGAGCCGGGGGCTCGAACTGGGGTCCTTACTCTGTTCCTTGTGCTTTGCGCCTCCCCAGACTAGTGTTTTTTTTAACAACTACTGTCTAGAACCTCTATACACCCTACCACATTTGTAGCATAGGCTGACATTATAAATACAACTCTTTTTTATTTTTATTTTTTATTTAAGAAAGGAGACATTAACAAAACCATAGGAGAAGAGGGGCACAACTCCACACAATTCCCACCACCCGATCTTCATAGCCTGTCCCCTCCCCCGACAGCTTTCCCATTCTCTATCCCTCTGGGAGCATGGACCCAGGGTCATTGTGGGTTGCAGAAGGTAGAAGGTCTGGCTTCTGTAATTGCTTCCCCGCTGAACATGGGCGTTGATGGGTCGATCCATACTCCCAGTCTGCCTCTCTCTTTCCCTAGTGGGGTGGGTCTCTGGGGAAGCGGAGCTCCAGGACACATTGGTGGGGTTTTCAGTCCAGGGAAACCTGGTTGGCATCCTGCTGGCATCCAGAACCTGGTGGCTGAAAAGAGAGTTAACATACAGAGCCAAACAAATTGTTGAACAATCATGGACCTAAAGACTGGAATAGTGCAGATCAAGTGTTGGGGGTATTCCCTGCAGGCTCTTGTGTACTTCTGCTTTCAGGTATATATTTTTCCCCTAGTTTATGGGCACATGTGAACCTATGCTCTATCTCAGGGGACCTGGACTATATCTAGGTTTGGGGACTTTATTGGGGAGTGGAACACCTGGAACGGAATTAGAGAATACTATGAAAGGAAAGGTCTCACCCGAGTGATGAAGCTGAAGGGTTGTCATTCCACACCTGAAGTCTCTGGACACAGTCTGAAGTGAAGCATGCTGGGGTGGCACTCGTTGTGTTGATTAGGTTGCGATCTGTGGATGCAATATTATTTGATTTGAATTGAGAGCAGCATGCAGGAAAGTGGGCCCCACAGTAAGGTTCCAGGACTGGGGGAAATATAGGCTCTATAGTGGAAATGTGAGGTTCCTGTTGTCTTAGGGTTCAAGAAGACAATGGATAGTTATTGTTATCATCACATTATTTGGTGATTGGGTTAACTTTGAAAAGTCCCTTTGTTAGGGTTTGGGGTATAATATCCAGCATCTTGTATATAGCTGTGCCACCAGCTGCTTCTGTTCTCCCTGATCTAGGCTTTTGAGAGAGTCAACATATCAAAGACTCAGCCTATGTATTCAAAAGACTCAGTCTGTGTTCTAAGAAGTTCTAGACATACAATCAATTTTTCCCCTCTCATATTAATTAAATAGTGGTTTATATGTCTACAATTTAATGGGAGTGTACATAAACACCATTCCCACCACCAAAAGACTGTGTCCCGTCCCAACCACCTCCCCCCGCCTCCCCTTCCCCTTTTCCCCCACCTGCCATGCCGGAAGCCCAATGGCCACCCTCCCCTTCACCACAGGGTTTTTACTTTGGTGCCCTGAATACAACTCATATATATATATATATATATATATATATATATATATATATATATATATATATATTTATTTATTTACTTATTCCCTTTTGTTGCCATTGTGTGCTTTTGTATTCTTTGGATAAATACTCAGAAATGGAACAGCTGTTTCACACAATATTCCCATTTTTTTAAATTTTATTTTATGGGAATCTCTAGATTGTTTCCCGAGTGACTGGACCCATAGACATTCGCACATGGTGACATTTTCAGTGTAGCTAAAGACTTGACGTGACCCAGACATCTGTGCATCTCCGCCGGGTTCATGAAATGGTGGGTCCGTCCGTCCCACGGTGACCTTGATGTGAGAGGAACAAGGGAGGCCAGAGTAGGCAGAAGTGGAGATTGCTGAGGGAAGGCCATGGAGAGCAGGCCCATGAGTGCAGTGCTGCCTGTGAAAGACAGTGCACATGCCAAGGGAATGGGAGAACTTCTCTCTCCAAGTTCTGTAAGGCTTCTAGAGGTCATCAGTGGTGTGTGTGTGTGTGTGTGTGTGTGTGTGTGTGTGTGTGTGTGTGTGTGTTCCAGACACTGGGGCAAGAGGCCGCACATCTTGAAGTACCCTTTTACTCCTGAATCATCTTGAGCAGACATTCTGTCACTTGACTTAGGCAGCTGGGAGGTGACTTGCTGGGAGAGTGCAGGACTGAGTGTGTGGGCCCTGGGCCGGATCTCTGGCCCCTCTTAGGAGCTATGCTCTATTCTCTTAGTTTCATCAAACAAATAAATCCTTAAAAATGACTGTTTGAGGGGGCCAGGTGATGGTGCACCTGGCAAAGCACTCACATTACAGGAACTCGGCTTCCCTGAGTGAAGTCCTGCTTCTCGTGCTCGGCCTCCGAGCTCACCTGCTGCGACTGCTGTGAAGCCTTCTGAGAACTGCTGATTTTCTTAGGTCTCTTTGGAGAGTCTTCTGGCCTCTGCACTACTGGTGCATGTCGATATTCTTAGTGAGATCAGTTTACATTTTAAGCCAACAATGAGTCGACTTTAACTCCTAATAATATGTCCATATTGGTTTGCTCTTTGTAAGAAGTAGACCGTACTCATGTGACAAGTTAATAACGAAAAATTGGCTAGAATATATGGGAAATCTCTCTTTTTAAAAAAATTATTAATTTTTTTTTAAATTTATTGGATATAAACAGCCAGAAATTGAGAGGGAAGGGGGAGATAGAGAAGGAGAGAGACAGAGAGACACATGCAGCCCTGCTTCACCACTCGCGAAACTTTCCCCTGTCCTTGCACATTATAACATGTGCACTCAACATGGCTCTTAAGAGTGTATGGGAGCACTTTATTGTGACTTTAATTTTTTTGGGAGGGGGCTTTAAAATCTTAAACTGTTCTAAGAATATGATTTATAGGGGCTAGGGGGGGTCACGCACGTCGTTGAGCATACATGTTACAGTGCTCAAGGACCCGGGTTCGAGCCCCCAGTCCCCACTTGCAAGGGGAAAGCTTTGCAAGTGGTGAAGCAGGGCTGCAGGTGTCTGTCTCTCTGTCTCTCTATCTCCCCCTTCCCTCTCAATTTCTGGCTGTCTCTATCCAATAAATAAATAAAGATAAAAAATTAAAAAAAAACATGAAAAATATAATTTATAGGTGAGAGAGAGGGAGAAGAAGACGACGTAGAAGATGATAAAGAGGAGGAGGAGGAGACACCCTGTGACACTGCTCTACCCCTCAGGAGGCTTTCTCCCTGCAAGCAGGAAGGGAGGGCTGGTACCCAGGCTGCTGCCTATGGCAGGCAGCATGTGCCAGGTGCCTGTGAGGCTCCGTGCTGTCCTAGGAGACTGGGGGTGGGCATGCAGCGTTGTGGGCAGTGCTGGTGCAGAGTGGCAGAGCAGGGAGTGTCAGAAAAGCATGGGGCTGACCTGTGGGATGGTGCTGGGCACCAGAAAGAGAGAGGAGGTGAAGTCAGTCCAAGCCCAGCGTGTGCACAGGGTCCGTCCGGACATCAGACGTCCGTCGGGCTCTCTGTGAAGATGCTGACTTGCTGGGCAGGGGACTGAGTCCTGGGCTCGTTCCCCGGGGCCACGTTCTGGCAGGTCGGGTGGAGGAGAGAGTCAGTAGGAGGAGAGTTTGATCCTTTAGGGGGTCTTGGGGGACAAAGCAGGGGAGTCAGGAGGCAGATGGGGGTGTTGGGAGGGTTTTTGGTATTCAGAGCCAGCCAAGGTTGTAGCCACACGCTTTTCTGATTGTCTGTAATCCTCAGAAGACTGCCACCGTCTCAGTGTTTCTGGAATGGGGCTCAGGCCAACCTGAAGATGGAGTGGGCATGCACCAGACATGGAAACACCCCTGGGCTTGCCCCCTCAACTGGCTAAGGATAAAGCAGCCTGGCTTGTGGTTCAGAGCGGGGCGTGTCTGGGAGTGGAAAGACTGGTTTTCAGTTAGATGGAGGTAGGGGGGATTTCCCAAGTGCTGCTTTTCCCAAGACTGTCTGTCATCACACCCCCTCACTGGCTGGGTAAAAAGAACAGGGGTGAAAGAACAGAGACACTTAAATATAAGAAACGGGGCAGCCAGTGGCGCACCTGGTTAAGCGCTCACATTACAACGCGCAAGGACCCAGGTTCAAGCCCCTGACCCCCACCTGCAGGGGGAAAGCTTCACGAGTGGTGAAGCAGGGCTGCAGGTGTCTCTCTGTCTCTGTCCAATAATATATATATATGAAAGATATATGTATACATATACATGTATCTATGGAACGGAGAAGCCCTGTGTAGGTACAGGTGTGCACGCCAGGCTTCACAGACAGGGCTGTGCTGACCACAGGTTTTTCTAAAGTGCAGCCGGGTGGGCATACGTCTGCCTCCCTGGAGAGAACCTGATGGCCAGATGTCCTGTGTGTAGCACGGAGGCCATAGCTTTGGTTTCCACAGTTGTTTGTGAGATGTCACTTTCTTTGGTTTCTGATGCAGCTTTTGAAGCTTGACTTGGAATTTCTTGGGGGCCTGCCTTGTGCTTTTGATGGTGATGGCCTTGCGTCCGGTCATGGGCCAGTAAAGGCTGATGACGATAGGGAGGAGGACCAGCTGTGTCTCCTGCAGGCTGGCAGGCATTGTGCAGAGCTGACCTTGCAGGTATGAACAGTAGTCACTTCTGGAGCTTGGTGCAGCTAATGTCAGTTCCCTCCCTCCCTCTCTCTCTCTCTCTCTCTCCCTTTCTTTCTCTCTTTCTTTCCCTCTTTCTCTCTTCCTTCCTTCCTTTCTTTCTCTCTCTTTCTTCCCTCTCTCCCTCCCTCCCCCCTCTCTCTTTCTTTCTTTCTTCCTTCCTTCCTTTCTTTCTTTCTTTCTTTCTTTCTTTCTTTCTTTCTTTCTTTCTTTCTTATCTTTGTCTATCAGATAGAGACAGCCAGGAGTGGAGAGGGTATGGGGAGAGAGAAAAGCAAAGAGACGCCTGCAGCCCTGCTTCTCCCTTTGCAAGGCTTTCCCCCTGCAGGTAGGGACCAGGGACTCAAACCTTGGTCCTTCTTTGTTCATTGTAACGTGCTCTCAACCAGGAGAGCCACCACCCGGTCCCCAGTTTTCTTTTCTTTTTAAATTTTATTAGTGCTTTAATATTGATTTACAAAGTGATAGTGTAACAGGGTTACAACCCTGCACCATTCCCACCACCAGAGTTCTGAATCCTCAGTCCCTCCACTGGAAGCTACAGCAGTTCACCTAAGGTTGCAGATATGGGTTGACTATTATTTCTACAACTATCTGTCTCTATTTGCCCCCCACCCCCACCCCATAGTCCCATCTCCTCATCCTTTCCAAGTCACACCTACTCCTGTTACTCCATCCAAATGTCCTTCATTTTTTCCTCTTCTCTCTCTGGGTCCTGATGGAGTTGGAGTTCAGAGCCCTCTGATCATCTTCCCCCTATCATTTCTCCCCCTCTGGGAGTATGGACCCAAATTCTTTATGGGGAGCAGAAGGTGGGAGTTCTGGCTTCTGTAGTTGCTTCTCTGCTGGACATGGGTGTTGGCAGGTGGATCCACACCCCCAGCCTGTCTCTGTCTTTCCCTGGTGGGGCAGGGCTCTGGGGAGGGGAGGCTCCAGGACACAGGGGTGAGGGCCTGCATGTGATAGTTTTCAAAGTAGATAAGCAGCATCTACCCGGGAACAGAGCAGTAGATGTGTTTGTCAGTCACTTAAGATTGACAGGCAAGTTTTCTGCTTCCTGTGCAAACCCAGTGGTGGGTCACAGCATTGTAGTCAAGTTTCTCTCTTTAATTGGGAGGTTAATGGTTTCTGGAATAGTTATCACATGGGTACGGTTTCTCAGCTCACGTGTTGAGTGTGTGGAAGTCACTCCCTGTGCAGGCCCTTTCACCGGCACGCTGCAGGGCCTGAAACCACATCCTCCCTCCTGCTTCCTTCCCCAGGTGAGTGAAAACACCACTCAGCACCTGACACTTGACTGGCATTCAGTGTGTCCTTGGCTCGAACCTGGAGGGGAAGCGATTCTCAGTCTGCTCCTCCTTCTGCTTCAGTGGAAGGAGCCAGTCAGGGAGGGAGGCCTCAGCACCCACGCGCATGGTACCAGTCTTTTCAGCTCAGCCTTTGGGGAGGGTAAGCTTGAACCAGTGGCTAGAGGCCTCATAGGTGAGACCGGATCAAGCCAGATTCTTCATGCTCGCTAGATGGTGAGGTTGGGATGAAGCTTCCTGAACTCTCTGCTTATCTCATGTTCAGTGTGTGACGCTCATTGGAGGAACCTGTCATGTTTCTGAGATTGCATCTTTTAATTCATTCATTCATCAGATAGAGAAAGAGAGAAATCAAGAGAGGAAGTGGACATGGGGAAAGAGAGAGAGAGAGAGAGAGAGACCCATAGACGTGCTTGGGGGGGGGGGGGTGGGAGCTTGAGCCCAAATCCTTGCCCAGGTCCTTGAGCTTAGTACTCTGTGTGCCTAAGTAGGTGCACCAGTTCCTGGCCCTTTAATTTTTTTTTTTTTTACTTTTTATTTTGATGAGAGAGAGACTGAGAGTGCTGTGCTCAGCTTTGGTTTATGGTGGTGCTGGGGATCAAAGTTGAGACTTTGGTCTGAGGCATGGAATTGTTGCTATCTCTCCCACCTCACCTCAGTCTTCCTCCTCCTTTCTTTCCTTCCTTCCTTCCTTCCTTCCTTCCTCCCTCCCTCCCTCCCTCCCTCCCTCCCTCCCTCCCTCCCTCCCTCCCTTCCTTCTCAGCACTGGTTTATGGTGGTTCTGGGGATAGAACCTGGAGCCTTGGGTGCCTCAAGCATGGAAGGCTTTTTGCATAACCATCATCCTGTCACTCATTCTTAGAGTGCTGAGTCACAGCCATCCCTCAGTGCATCGGGACACTCCTACAGAACAGCTCTGTGACAACGAGGAGCCCTCTGAAGGCTCAGCCCGGGCCTGCCCTGCTGCCAGACTTGTCAGCCTGCCTACAGCCAAGCCTTAGACCTGAGTGCAACGTTTCATTTCTTAACATGCCCTGTTGCTCAAGAGTCACCACTTCCAGGCAGCCTTCCTGGCAGCATCCAACAGCAAATGTTCACTTTCCCTTGCTGGGTGTGCTGCTGGGCACTGACTCATCCATTAACCCTGTCAGTGCATTCGCTCTAGGTTCTGACTCCCACCAGCCCTTGAGTGAGTGTGTGTGTGTGTTGTGTGTGTGTGTTGTGTGTGTGTGTGTGTTGCGTGTGTGTGTGTGTTGGGTGTGTATATTGGGTGTGTGTATGTTGGGTGTGTTGGGTGTGGGTGTTTTGTGTGTGTGTGTGTGTGTGTTGGTTGTGTTGGGTGTGTGTGTTGGGTGTGTGTGTTGGGTGTGTGTGTGTTGTGTGTGTGTGTATGTTGGGTATACGTACGTGTGTGTGTTGGGTGTGTGTGTGTATGTTGGATGTGTTGTGTGTGTGCGTTTGTGTGGGGGTGTGTGTGTTGGGGGGGTGTGTGTATGTTGTGTGTGTGTGTTGTGTGTGTGTGTATGTTGGTTGTGCTGGGTGTGTGAGTGTGTGTGTGTATGTTGGGTGTGTTGTGTGTGTTGGGGGTGTGTGTATGTTGGGGGTGTGTGTGTATGTTGGTTGTGCTGGGTGTGTGCTGTGTGTGTGTGTGTGTTGGGTGTGTGTGTGTATGTTGGGTGTGTTGGGTGTGCGTTTGCGTGTGTGTGTGTGTTGGGTGTGTGTGTGTATGTTGGTTGTGCTGGGTGTGTGAGTGTGTGTGTGTTGGGTGTGTGTGTGTTGTGTGTGTGCGTTTGCATGGGTGTTTGTGTGGTGTGTGTGTGTTGGGTGTGTGTATGTTGGTTGTGCTGGGTGTGTGAATGTGTGTGTGTGTGTTGGGTGTGTGTGTGTGTGTTGGGGTGTGTTGTGTGTATGTTGGTTGTGCTGGGTGTGAGTGTGTGTGTGTGTGTTGGGTGTGTTGTGTGTGTGTTGGGGGTATGTGTGTGTATGTTGGTTGTGCTGGGTGTGTGTGTTGGGTGTGTTGTGTGTGTATTGTGTGTGTGTGGTGTATGTTGGGTGTGTTGTGCATGCGTGCGTGTGCGTGCGTGTGCGTGTGCATGTGTGTGCGCATCTAGCCTGCCTCCTCCCCTGGAGCCTGGATCTAGCAGGACGCCTCTTCAGCCACTGTGTTCCACCAGGGGCTGCCACTACTGCAGCTGGCAGTTGTTCCTTCCCGTAGCTCATTCACTGAAAACTACTCTTGTTGACTGTTATGTTCAACACTGTTATGTTCTTATCCGAGACCTGAGCAAGGGGTCCGGAGAGGCTCACACTGTGCTCAGGGTCAGACATGCACCTTCACACTCATGCAAGCTGGCTCCAGGGTCAACAGACTGAGTGCCATCGCTGCTCTTTGTCCCGGAGCTTCCAAGCAGGGAAGTGACATGCCACATGGAATTTAGACGCCTTAGGCAGGGGTAGATAGCATCATGGTTGTGCAAAGAGACCCTCATGCCTGAAGCCTCAAAGTCCCAGGTTCAGTCCCCCGCACCACCATAAACCAGAGCTGAGCAGCGCTCACTATTATCGCCTCCAGGGTTGTCACTGAGGTACAGTGATGGGCACTACAGAACCACTGCTCCTGGAAGCCTCTTTTCCCATTTTATTGGACAGGACAGAGAGAAGTTGTGAGAGGAGAGGGAGATAGAGAGGGAGAGAGGTAGAGAGACACCTGCAAGGCCTGCTTCACCACTTGTGAAGCTTCCTCCTTGCAGGAGGGGAGTGGGGGCTTGAACCCAGATCCTTGTACTTAGTACTGTGAGCACAGGACTTATATTCCTGAGGCCATGGGCTTCATCCCTGGCACCACCTGTACTCAGGTGATGCTTCTCTCTCTCTCTTTTTCCTCTTCTATGAAATAATTAAAAAAAATATTTATGTATTCCCTTTTGTTGCCCTTTTGTTGTTGTTGTTGTTGTTGTTGTTGTTATTGTTGTTGCTATTATTGTCGTTGTTGGATAGGACAGAGAGAAATGGAGAGAGGAGGGGAAGACAGAGAGGGGGAGAGAAAGACAGACACCTGCAGACCTGTGAAGCGACTCTCCTGCAGGTGGAGAGCAGGGGGCTTGAACCGGGATCCTTAGGCTGGTCCTTGTGCTTTGCGCCATGTGCACTTAGCCTGTTGTGCTACCATACAACTCCTGTAAATAATTTTCTAATGTCCCCCTCCCAAGTTACCCATGGTGGGAGTGGCTGTCCTGCGCGTCACCCATCACCTGAGTGTGTCCCCAGTGGGCCACTGGGCTCACTGTCCCACCTCACTGGACATGGAGTCCATCCCGTGCTGTCCCACGATGCCAGCTGGAAGCCACAGCAGGGCTCCGTGTTCCAGCTGCCTCACTGCTGCTTTCCTTTAAGGGACACATGGCCCACTCACCACGGCCACTGCAGAAATGCAGTTCCAGTCATTTTTTAAATATATTTATTTATTCCCTTTAGTTGCTCTTGTTGTTTTATTGTAGTTCTTATTATTGATGCCATTTTTGTTAGATAGGACAGAGAGAAATGGAGAGAGGAGGGGAAGACAGAGAGGGGGAGAGAAAGACAGACACCTGCAGACCTGCTTCACCGCCTGTGAAGCGACTCCCCTGCAGGTGGGGAGCCAGGGGATTGAACTGGGATCCTTAGGCTGGTCCTTGTACTTTGCGTCACCTGCACTTAACCGGCTGCACTACCACCCGACTCCTCCAGAAAGTCTTAAAGCCATAAATTGAGGCAGCACCCTGGGTCTCGGACCCTGGTTAGGGCTCCTCAAAGCCACACATGGCCCAGCAACGGGTAGCAGAGCTGCAGGGGGGGTTGAGTAACAGCAAGCACTTGGAGGTCAGGATGGGACCTCTTCTTAGTGACTGCTAACTCCCTATGCAGGGCAGTTGGCCTTGAGACCATGATCACAGCCCAGGAGACCCAGGATACAGAAACTAAGGGCAGGGGGGGAGTGGTAGAGTGCCCATATCACAGTGCACAAGGACCCAGGTTCAAGCCCTTGATCCCCACCTGCAGGGGGAAAGCTTCACGAGTGGTGAAGCGGGGCTGCAGGGGTCTCTCTCCATGTCCACCTCCTCTCCTGATTTCTCTCTGTCTATATCTGATGAGTGCATGAATTAAAAGCTGCACTCTCAGTAACGTGACAGGTTCCTCCAGTGAACCCCGCACACTGTCCTGTCCCATAAAATGGGAAGAACGACCGCCGGCAGCAGTGGATTTGTAGTGCCGGCACCGAGCTCCAGAGACAACTGTGGAGGAAAAACCACAAAAGGACAAGCAGTGAGAGTGTGTGGCGGAGCAGGAGAGAGAGGCAAGGCACCCTGAGGTCTCTGAGCGCCAATGAGCACCCTTTCCTCTGTGGTTCTCACTGTCCCCGGGACCACACGCCTGCCTGCCTGCCTTTTCTCTCCATTTATTCCTCTACCCCCCCCCCCACCAGAGCCAGTGTGCCAGCTTCCGGGCCATTTCCTTCCTGCCTCCGGGGCTGTCCACCCTTCTCTGGGCATGACCTCACCCTCGGCCGGGAAGCGGGCTCCTGTTCCCGCCTGTTTAGCCTGGCACAGCGACAGGTCGAATCACATGGTGACCCTGAGATGCCAGCCTCGTGAGTCAGCAGCAGCAGGCACAGGCGGGCGGGTGGGGCATTCCTGAGTGCTGACTGTCACCCGCCCGCCTGACACGGGACCCCCCCCCCCCCGCCCGCCCGCCCCCTTTTTGGAGTCCACTTGGGCATTGCACCAGCTGTTTTTGCTCTGGAGTGCTGAGTCACTGCCCCCGGGGTGGCCTCTGAGTCACCAGAGGCAGCTTTGTCCTTGACAAGAGCCCTTTGTGGGACCTTCTCGAGTCCCAGTTGACATCTGCTAGCAGCTACCCCGAGTCCTCGGCAACCCACACCAGTCCTAAAAGTCTGTCTGCTCGGAGATCCCGGAATTCAGGTGTTTGACATGGTGGCTCAATGCCGAGTGGCAGGTGGCACCATGGGCAGATTTAGCAGGCTGGACGGCACGGAGCCCGACTGGGTCTCTGGGGAGGATGCTGGTCTCGGGTCCCTACAGCTCCCCGCCCATGTGTGACAGCGCACAGGTGACCTGGGTCTTCAGAGTCTGAGCCTCTTACAGTGGCTCTGGAAACCCACTGCTGTTCCCACGAGGGAGCAGATGCGTCCACAGCCTCCCAGCTCTGGGCTTGCACGTGCGCTTACACCCCTCTCCTGGCCGACGAAACAGGGTCGCCGGTGGGGGACACTCGGTCTGAGGAGGAGACGTATATGCGCCCTGTAGCCCGAGCCCAGCTCACTTCTCTCTCCTCTGTTCTCTCACTGTGTGCGTCTCTGAAGGCAAGTCAGTCTGTCCGGCTCCTTCTCTTCCCTTCGGAAGCTCCCCGAGGCCTTGCGGCTGGGCTGTTCGCAGTGCAGGAAGCCAGCTGTTCTGAGGGAATCGAGGTGTCACCAGGAGCCTTGCTATTGCAGTGGGTTGTGGTCACAGGCTGAGTCCCAGGGCAGCCTCCATCCAGGCCTCTTGTGCTGAACTGGAGAGCAGCCTGAGGACTGACTGGGGCTCCCAAGGTCCTCTCTGCATGTGCCTGTGCGTGTGCGTGTGTTTCTCTCTGTGTATGTGTCGGGGGGCTGTGTGTGTGAGTGTGTGTACGTGTGTGAATGTGTGTACGTGTGTGTGCTGGGGGCTGTGTTTGTGAATGTGTGTATGTGTGTGTGCTGGGGGGCTGTGTGTGTGAGTGTGTGTACGTGTTTGAATGTGTGTACTTGTGTGTGCTGGGGGGCTGTGTGTGTGAGTGTGTGTACGTGTGTGTATGTGTGTGTGATGGGGCTGTGTTTGTGAGTGTGTGTACGTGTGTGAATGTGTGTACGTGTGTGTGCTGGGGGGCTGTGTTTGTGAGTGTGTGTATGTGTTTGAATGTGTGTACTTGTGTGTGCTGGGGGCTGTGTTTGTGAGTGTGTGTACGTGTGTGAATGTGTGTACGTGTGTGTGCTGGGGGGCTGTGTTTGTGAGTGTGTGTACGTGTTTGAATGTGTGTACTTGTGTGTGCTGGGGGCTGTGTTTGTGAGTGTGTGTACATGTGTGAATTGTGTACGTGTGTGTGCTGGGGGGCTGTGTTTGTGAATGTGTGTAGGTGTGTGAATGTGTGTACGTGTGTGTGCTGGGGGGCTGTGTTTGTGAATGTGTGTACGTGTGTTTGCTGGGGGGCTGTGTTTGTGAATGTGTGTACGTGTGTGAATGTGTGTACATGTGTGTGCTGGGGGCTGTGTTTGTGGGTGTGTGTAGGTGTGTGAATACGTGTACGTGTGTGTGCTGGGGGCTGTGTTTGTGAGTGTGTGTAGGTGTGTGAATATGTGTACGTGTGTAGGTCTGGGGGGGCAGAGAGGAGAGGCTGTGGAGTGGCACACTGATTGTGTTGTGGATGCAAGAAGCAGCCCTGAGCTGAGGCCGCAGGGCCGTGGGGAAGTGTCCATCCTAAGGAAGGCCCCTCCACTTGGAGTCCTGTGAGGCACTTCCGTTTTCTGAAGGGGCTTGTCCTCTTCTAGCCAGAGAGGGGGCCGGGGTCAGCGTGCGCCCTGGGGAGGCTGCAGACCAGCTGTTCGGCCCCCCGAGGTGGGGGCAGCCAGGCTGCCGGAGCCAGGCTTCTCTGGGTCTGTGTTTGAAACTGCTGAACTCTTCACCAGACTCCAGCCACCTGCCTGCTTTCTGTGAACACCGGGAGCCAAGGTTTCGCTGGGGGGAATTTGGGGCTGCCCTGTGGCTCCCGCATGTCCTGCCCACACATTTGTCCACCCCAGTTTCAGCTAAAACATCAGCCCCTCTGTCTTGGCTACTCTGCAGCTTCTCACCTTTCCCAGTACCCCATGGGGGCCTCATAGCGGTAGGCATTCTGGTTTTCCTTTAGAGAAATGAGATAGGAAAGATTTAGTTGCAGAAAATGGAATTGTGGGGAGCCAGGTGGTGGTGCACCTGCTTAAGCGCTCACAGTGCACAAGGAGCCAGGTTCAAGCCCCCAGTCTCCTCCGCCTGCGGGAGAAAAACTTCACAAGTGGTGAAGCAGGGCTGCAGGTTTCTTCCACTCTACCTCCCTTTCCCCCTCAATTTCCCTCTGTCTCTAAATAGTTTCCTTAAAAAAACCTGAGTTTCCTCTAATGTCATCTGAGAGTGCTGTCGTGTGCTTCTGCTGTCCTGAGACTGGACCGCTGAGAAGACCGTGCCCTGGCCTGGATCCCAGCTAGCAGACAGCGTCTCCCTGGACTCTCAGCGAGGTCCAGACACTGCAGCTGGAAGCCGATGATTTCTGACTTCCAGCTGGTTCTCCCCACACCCCCACCCCACCCTTTGCCCCCTTGAGTTTCCTGGCACATAGTAGACGCTCCACACATAGCTGCTGAATGAATGAGTGGGTATGTAAGTCATGCCTGCCTTCTGCAGCTGACAACTTTTGTGACTTGCCAATTACCTTCTGAATGGATTGATCTTGGTGGTAGACCCTGTTAAAATTAAGCTCTGAGTTAAAAAAATAAAGAGAAAGGGTGGGTCTGAGTTGAAGACACTGATGTGAATGTTCAGAATCTGACGAGGACTGTCAGCTGATCAAGGCCCCGGCCAGGGTCGTGAATTCACTCACTTCCCAAGAGTGCCAGACCCCCACAGACTCAGGCAAGGGGGCCTGCACTTCCCTCCCACAGCAGGTGTGTGAGCTAGAGGCAGAAAGACACTGAGGTGGGCAGTGCTTGAACACAGCCTCACTGGGTCTGGAAGAAAGAACAGATGTTGAAGTGGAGTCTCTGTGTTTCAAAGTTTCAGGACCAAGGAATACAAGATTATGATATGAGAGTTCTAATATTTATTTATCTATTCCCTTTTGTTACCCTTGTTTTATTGCTGTAGCTATTATTATTGTTGTTATTGAGTCATTGTTGTTGGATAGGACAGAGAGAAATGGAGAGAGGAGGGGAAGACAGAGAGGGGGAGAGAAAGACAGACACCTGCAGACTTACTTCACAGCCTGTGAAGCGACTCCCCTGCAGGTGGGGAGCCGGGGGTTCGAACTGGGATCCTTACACGGGTCCATGTGCTTTACGCCACGTGCGCTTAACCCACTGCGCTACTGCCCGACTCCCGATATGAGAGTTCTTAGAACCACTATGGACCCACGGAACATGTCAGAATCATATTTCTGAATTAAACCTACTAGTAATCTACCTGAAGCTGCCATTTTCTTTTTTATCATTCCTTTTTCTCTTGTGACTCTGTCTAAAGATTTAAAAAAAAATCCTAGCAGGTCTTTGCCATCTGGGCCAACCTTTTCAGATCAAAATGGAGGACGAGTCACATAGCCCAGACTTGGAAGCAGCCCAGGTGCCCAACAACAGATGTGTGGCTGAGAGGTTGTGGTCTAGATACACAATGGAATCCTACTTAGCTGTGAAGAATAGTGAATTCACCTTCTTCACCTCATCTTGGATAGAGCTTGAAGGAATCGTGTGAAGTGAGATCAGCCAGAAAGAGAAAGATGAATATGGTATGATCCCACTCATAGACAGAAGCTGAGAAATAAGAAGGGAAAACACAGCAGAACTTGGACTGGGTCTGGGGTACTGCACCGAAGTAAAGGGCTCGGGGTGGGGGGGAGGGTTCAGGTTCTGGAATAGGATGGAACAGAGGAGGACCTAGTGGGGGTTGTACTGTTAGGTGGAAAACTGGGAAATGTTCCACAAGTACCAGCCACTGTGCTTTACTGTCAACGATAAGCCATTAATCCCTCCCGTAAAGATTAAAGAAAAAGGGGCGAGGCTTCAGTGTGGTGGGAGCCCACGTGGAGCCTGGGCCACACACATGACAAGCACCCAGACTACCCAGGTAGCGACTTTGGTTCCCTAAGAGATTTGTTTTTGGTGAACTCGTAAGCAAGAGAAAGGTGAAGTGTTTTTCCTCTTAGTGTTATTGTTTGAACTTGGCAGCTCTTCCTCAGTCTCCTCTCCACACCCTCGTGTCCTTAGAGCATGTGTAATGAGCACGTGCGCTTATCTTCCCAGGAAAGGAGTGGGAGAATAGGAGCCAATACTGCCAGCATGCCCGCCTGTGCCAGGATGCCCATCTATGCCAGCATGCCCATATATGCCAGGATGCCTGCCTGTGCCAGGATGCCCACCTGTGCCAGGATGCCCACCTGTGCCAGGATACCCACCTATGCCAGGATTCCCACCTGTGTCAGGATACCCGCCTGTGCCAGGATGCCCACCTGTGCCAGTATGCTCACATATGCCAGGATGCCCACCTATGCTAGTATGTCCACCTATGCCAGGATGCCCACCTGTGCCAGGATACCCACATGTGCCAGGATGCCCACCTATGCTAGGATGCCCACCTATGCCAGGATACCCACCTGTGCTAGGATGCCCGCCTGTGCCAGGATGCCCACCTATGCTAGGATGCCCACCTATGCCAGGATGCTCACCTGTGCCAGGATACCCACCTGTGCCAGGATGCCCACCTGTGCCAGTATGCTCACATATGCCAGGATGCCCACCTATGCTAGTATGCCCACCTGTGCCAGGATACCCACCTGTGCCAGGATGCCCGCCTGTGCCAGGATGCCCACCTATGCTAGGATGCCCACCTATGCCAGGATGCTCACCTGTGCCAGGATACCCACCTGTGCCAGGATGCCCATCTGTGCCAGGATACCCACCTATGCCAGGATTCACACCTGTGCCATGACACCCACCTATGCCAGGATTCCCACCCATGCCAGCATGCCCGCCTGTGCCAGGATGCCCGCCTGTGCCAGCATGCCCACCTGTGCCAGCATGCCCACCTATGCCAGGATGCCCACCTATGCCAGGATGCCCACCTGTGCCAGCATGCCCACCTGTACCAGGATGCCCACCTATGCCAACATGCCCACCCATACCAGGATGCCCATATATGCCAGGGTGCCCGCCTGTGCCAGCATGCCCACCTATACCAGGATGCCCACCTGTGTCAGGATGCCCACCTATGCCAGCATGCCCACCTATACCAGGATGCCCACATATGCCAGGGTGCCCAGCTGTGCCAGCATGGCCACCTATACCAGGATGCCCACCCCTGCCAGCATGCCCACCTATACCAGGATGCCCACCTGTGTCAGGATGCCCACTTATACCAGGATGCCCACCTGTGTCAGGATGCCCGCCTATGCCAGGATGCCCACTTATAGCAGGATGCCTGCCTGTGCCAGCATGCCCACCTATACCAGGATGCCCATCTGTGCCAGCATGCCCACCTATACCAGGATGCCCACCTGTGCCAGCATGCCCACCTATATCAGGATGCCCACCTGTGTTAGGATGCCCGCCTATGCCAGGATGCCCATTTATAGCAGGATGCCTGCCTGTGCCAGGATGCCCACCTATGCTGGGCAGGACAGTCCAGGTTTCCTAGCAAGGACCCGTGTGTAAGCTAAGCGCCTTGCGCACAGTCACATGATGCCATTAGCAGAATATAAACTCTGGCCTTGCGGCCGGGTGGTGGTGCACGGACTGCATACACATTACAGTGCCCAAGGATCGGGGTTCAGGCCCCTGGTCCCCACCTGCAGGGGGAAGCTTTGCAAATGTGAAGCAGGGCTAAAGGTGTCTCTCCCTCTCTGTTTCCCCCATCTTCTTAATTTCCTTTCCTCCCCTCCCCTCCCCTCCCCTCCCCTCCTCCCTCCCTTCCTTTTCCTTTCCTCCTTCCTTCCCTCCCTCCCTCCCTCCCTCCCTCCCTCCCTCCCTCCCTTCCTTCTTTCCCTTTTTCCATTTTATTGGTTAGGACAGAGAGAAATTGAGAGAGGAGGGGAGATTTTTTTTGATTGAGAGTGTCCTATCTGAAGACATCCTTTGTGTCTTTGTCCCTACAAGCCGAAAGGCTGAGTCACTAGTCCCAGGGGGACAGCTTCTCTCCCCTCCTCTCCCACTCCTCAAGCTTGTGTTATCTGGGTGTGCCAAGCTGATGGGTGACACAGAAACTCGTGAAAACACCTCGTTTCTTGATGAAATGAGGTCCTGGGAGCAGCTCACATCTGCCAACAGTGAGGAGAACTGCAGCGCCCCGGGGATGGCGGGGATCAGTGTGTAGGCACGTGGAGCTCGGCAAGAGGACATCCTGACAGCAGGCAGCTCTGGGGCAGGGGGAAAGGCAGGTCTGGGCAGCGGGGAGGGGGCTACTGAAAGCAGAGTGCCTCCTAGCAGGACGGCTGCCAGCTGCGGGCTCTGGGGTGTGGCCTGGGGCAGGGCTTGGGTGCTTCCCAAAGGTCTTTTAAAATTTATTTTTATTTATTTATTTATTTAAATACTTATTTATTTATTCCCTTTTGTTGCCCTTGTTGCTTTTTTTTTTAATTGTTGCAGTTATTATTGTTGTTGTTATTGATGTCGTTCATTGTTGGATAGGACAGAGAGAAATGGAGAGAGGAGGGGAAGACAGAGGGGGAGAGAAAGACAGACACCTGCAGACCTGCTTCACCGCCTGCGAAGTGACTCCCCTGCAGGTGGGGAGCCGGGGGCTCAATTACACTTTTATTTATTTAATTAATTATTTATTTATTTATTTATTTATTTATATCATTGGATAGAGACAGAAAGAAATTGAGAGGAAAGGTGGAGGTGGGCAAGCAGGGGTAGATAGCATAATGGTTCTGCAAAGAGACTCTCATGCCTGAGGCTCCAAAGTCCTCGGTTCAGTCCCCCGCACCACCATAAGCCAGAGCTGAGCAGTGCTCTGGTAAAGAGAGGGGGGGGTTCCGGTGGTGGCACACCTGGTTGAATGCACACACCACAATGCAAAAGGACCCAAGTTCAAGCCCTGGTCCCCACCTGCAGGGGGAAAGCTTCCCCGGTGGTGAAACAGGGCTGCAGGTGTCTCTCGGCCCCTTCCTCTCCAACTCCCCTTTCCTCTCGATGTGTGGCTCTCTCTCTATCCAATAAAGAAATATAGGCAAGAGCCACGGAAGTCCCACAGAGTCATATTTAGCTCATTGTAGTCACGCAGAGGGATCGAGAGCAGGGACAGTGGTGGCTTTTAGGATGAACCAGCTCTATAGTCCCTAGAGACGGGGCCAGAAGGCTGAAGTGAGTCTAGAGGGTCCTCGGTCTTGAGACCCCACACGAAGGGCTCTCGACAGCCAGACAGCGGAGGCTCAGGCCTGGGTGTCTGCTGAGCCTTTTCCCGTGTGAAGCTCAGTTTGTCCCTGGCTAACTCGTCCTCTTGTTGTCTTTTCAGGACCTGAGATTTACTTTCAGTTTATTTGTGCGTCCAGGCCTTCGCTTATAGTTCTAGCCAAGGACTCTCTCAGGAAGCAGCTGCTGTGTGAAACAGGTGCCCTAGTGATGGAGGTGGGCTGTGTCCTGACAAAAGAGGTTCTCCCAGCTTCAGCCCACTGGTGTCCTAGTCACAGAAATCAGAGGCCCTCCACGAGTCTGCGTAGTTGTAGAAGTAAAGTCAGAAAATGCAGATCACCTGTTGTTAGGGGGAGCTGAGGGCCAGGAGGCTCGGAACCTCACTTAGCTTGGGCTGTGGGAGACTATGGCCTCTCCTCCCCACCCCCTTTCCATTTCCTTCATGCAAAAGGAAGAGTTTTGAAAGGACACCAAAGAGTAGTGGGAAGAGTCTTAAAGGTGCACCAGGAAGCATCATTCACCCCAGGATGAGTTTTGAAGAGGTACTCACACATGGAAAAGCAGAAGTTCAGGGGGCCGGGAGGTGGTACACCTGGTTGAGTGCACATGTTATAATACACAAGAATCCGGGTTCCAATTTGCAGAGGGGAAGCTCTGTAAGTGGTGAAGCACTGCTGCAGGTCTCTCTCTCTCTCCCTCTCTCTCTCTCTCTCTCTCTCTCTCTCCCAGAGCACTGATCCTTTCTGGTTTATGGTAGTGCAAAGGGTCAATCTCTCTGTCTCCTCCTTATTCTCAATTTCTGACTCTCTCTATCCAATAAGTAAATTTAGGTAATAATGATAATAATGACAACAAAAGGGGGCTGGCCAGTAGTGCACTGGGTTAAGCGTGCATAGTATGAAGTGAAAGGATGCCAGTTCGAGTCCCCGGCTTCCCACCTATAGGGGGTCGCTTCACAAATGGTGAAGCAGGTCTGCAGGTGCCTTTCTCTCTCCCTCTCTGTCTTCTCCTCCTCTCTCAATTTCTCTTTGTCCTGTCCAATAAAATGGAGAAAGATGGCCTCCAGGAGCAGTGGATTTGTAGTGCAGACACCGAGCCCCAGTGACAACCCTGGAGGCGAACAAACAAATAACAGAAATCCAAGAGAAAAGGCAGAAAGTATCAAGGCACCACTGAAAACAGAATAGGGAGAGGACTCCGGGAGGGAGGGGCCAGTCTCCGTGGTCCTCCTGCTTCCTCAGAATCTGTTTCCACACTCTCTCTGCCTCACTTCTTGAAGGAAAAGTTTGCAACCCAGGCCCCTGGGGTCTTGGACACAGGGCCCCCTGCCTCAACAGCATCCCATGACTCTTGGCCGTACTTCTCATAACATCTCCCTCACTGTCTTCTTTCTGTGTTTTCCTATCTCAGTCTGCCCTTTAACTCCAAGCCACAAGACCATTTCTTGATTCTCTCCCTCTTCTTCTTCTTCTTTTTTTTCTATTGTAGTTGAAAAAACAGGGAGAAGTTGAGAGTGAAGGAGAGATAGAGAGGGAGAGAGAAAACAGACACCTGCAGACCTGCTTCACAGCTCATAACGCGTCCTCCCTGTGTGTGGGGAGCCAGGGGCTTGAACCTCGGTCTCCTTCTGCAGGGTGACACATGTACTCAACCTGGTGCGCCACTGCCTGCCCCCTGTGATTATTTCCTGACATCTTTCAAAGGTTCAGCAAATTTTCTCTTGTGCAGTTACTTCAGATGCCATTAGACAGCTTGAGGACGATGGGGGTTGTGAGCTAGTTTTTCCTCTTCTGGAACCTAGGCGCTGTCTGCACAGGGCAGATGGGGGTGGAGAGGCCTCATCCAGGACCACACGGTCTGTGTCCCGCATGTGGGGGCTGCTGGTACCTGCCGTGCTTATCAGCGAGCTGGTCCCCTTGGATATCTGGATCTCCTGTTTTTCCCGTTCTAACACAAAAGACTTCCCACGCACGCCGGGCTGTTTTCTTGCTAAGGCAGCCCAGGGAGGTAAAGGGGTTGCAGAGCGCCTCAGTCCATGCCACTTGACTCCCTGCACTGCACCCACCTCTCAGTCAGCGGTACCGGGCTGGGTGGCGGCGGACCTGGCTGAGCACACGTCACAGTGCACAAGGACCCGGGTTCGGGCCCCCAGTCCCCACCTGCAGGGAGAAAGCTTCCTGAGTGGTGAATTAGGGTTCCAAGTGCCTCTCTCCTCCTCTGTCTCCTTCCTCCCTTCCTTCTCAATTTCCGGTTGTCTCTGTCCAATAACTAAATAAAGGTAATTAAAAAAGGAAGTGTGTGGATCTCCTAATAATTGCGATAGCCCCGTAATGCAGACAACCCCCAGCAAAACACACCGCTGTTCTTTATTCCATTCTGTTTTATCTGTTTATTTGCTCCCAGGGTTATCTCTGGAGCTTGGTGCCGGCACTATGAATCCACGGCTCCTAGCAGCTATTTTTTTCCCCATTTATTGGACAGGACAGGACAGAGAAAAATTGAGAGGGGAGGGGGAAATATAGGAGAGAGAGACAGAGACACACCTGCAGACCTGCTTCACCACGTGTGAAGCTTCTCCCCTGGGGAGTGGGGCTTCAAACCTGGATCCTTGCACTTAACTCGGTGCCCCACCGCCCAGCCTTCTACAAACTGCTCATCTAGTACTAATATTATTATTTTCCCGGAGCACTGCTCAGCTGTGGTTTATGGTGCTGCGGGGTGTTGAACCTGGGAACTTTGAACCTCAGGCATGAGAGTCTCTTTGCAGAACCATGCTGCCGTCTCCCCAGCCCAAACTGCTGCTGTGGCGCCTTTGCCCTCTGGTGAGACTGGCCGGTTTGCTCCTTGCATTGCCCACTTGTCTTTTGTCTTTTTGACTTGTCCTTTCCTTAGGTTCTTAGCATCTCTTCCTCATTGATTTGGAAGTTGTGTCTGTGGTGGGGCTGGGTGGGTGGGGAGCCCCACAAGATTCCAGGCTCTGCAAGGGAAAGAACCTGCCCTGTGGATCTAGGCTGTGGATAATTTTAAATGTTCCCATGTGAGTGGCATTTGTTAAGGACTTCTCTCTCTCTTTCTCTCTCTTCCACTCTCTCTCTCTCCCTCCATCCCTCCCTCCCTCCCTCCATCTCTCTCTGTCTCCCTCCTTCTTACCCTCCCTTTCTCCATTTCTCTCCCCCCTCTCTCCCTTTTTTCTTTCTCCCTCTCTCCCTTTTTCTCTCTCCCTCTCCCTTTCTCTCTCCCTCTCCCTCTCTCTCTCTCCCTCTACCTCTCTCTCTCTCTCTCTTCCTCTACCTCTCTCCCTCTCTCTCCCTCCCTCTCTCTCCCTCTTTCCCTCTCTCTCTCCCTCTCTCTCTCTCCCTCTCCCTCTCTCTCCCTCTCTTCCTCTACCTCTCTCTCACTCTCTCCCTCTCTCTCTCTCCCTCTTTCTCTTCCTTTCCCTCTCCTCTCTCCCTCTTTCCCTCTCTCTCTCCCTCTCTCTCTCCCTCTACTACTCTCTCCCTCTCCCTCTCCCTCTCTCTCTCCCCCCTTCTTGCTCTCTCCCTCTTTCTCTCACTCCCCCCCCCCCTTCTTGCTCTTTCCCCCTCTCTCTGCTCTCCTCAGCAGGCAGAGGACCCTGCTAACTTTCAGCATGGATGTGGGCTCTTCTGCGAGTTCCTCCCCGATTAACTCTTGCTCCATTTGCTTGGTTTCTCCTCGGCATGTCAGTTGCAGTTTCTGGCTGGGTGACTGTCCGAGTCTTTGCTTAGTGTCTGCTAGTGTTTAGTGCTTGTATGACTGCAACACTGTTTTCCTGGTGGCCTTATGAATTTTGCTATTTTTTTAAAAAAGATTTTTTAAAAATACATTTATTTATACATCACTGGCTAGAGAGACAAGAGAGAAATTGAGAGGGGCAGAGGAGATAGAGAAGGAGGAGACGGGGCCTTGTGGTGGTACACCCGGTTAAGTGCACATAGTACCAAGCACAAAGACCCAAGTTCAAGCCCCTGCTCACCTGCTGGGCGTCCACTTCAGGAGCAGTGAGGCAAGTCGACAGGTGTCTCTGTTATCTGTTAATATTCTTTCTCAATTTCTTGATCCTGGTTTTTCCACTGCCAGGTAAGTATTTCTCTCTCAATTTCTTTCTGTCCTATTTAGTCAAAATTAGAAGGGGGAGAAAAAAAAAAGAAAAAAAATGGCTGCCTGGATCTGTGGGTTTGTAGTGCCAGCTCCAAGCCCCAGCAATAACACTGGTGGCAATTAATAAAAAAAAAAAGAGAGAGAGTGGGAAGGAGAGAGAGAGAGAAAAAAGACCTGCAGCCTTGCTTCAACACCCGTGAAGCTTTCCCCTTTCAGGCGAGGACCAGGGGCTTGAACCTGGATCCTTGTGCACTGTAGTGTGAGCACTTAAGGAGGCGTGCCACAGCTTGTCCTCCCACCCCCCATCCACTTTTTATCTCTGTGCCACCATAAGCCAGAGCTGACCAGTTCCCTGGTAACAAAAAAAAAACAAACAAGAAAGTAAAGAAGACAGTTCTCTTGTTTTTGATAGAAAGGCAAACAGAAATAGAGGAGATAGATTGTCAGAGGCACCCACAGCACCCTCAGCATTTGTGAAGCCCCCTCCCCCTGCAGGTGGGCATGGGGGCTTGAACTCAGCCCCGTCCAGCCTGGTAATGTGTGAACTCTCTGGGCTATGTCATCACTCAGCCCCCTTGGGGCCCTGTCTCAGCCCACGGCATGTCACCTCAGCTTCCAGAGTGCTCGGGAAAGGCTTGATGTGGTCAGGCCAGGACTTGACCTGGAGCTCCTGTCCCCTTTGGGCTGCACCCCGTCCCAGCCCCCGCCCTCCAGCACCAAAGCTCTGTTCCTCTGAGCCTGTGTGTGGAGCAGCCACTGAAAGGCCTGGCAGGGCCTTGTCCCGAGTCCCCCCACCCAGGCAGTGGTCAGTGGTCACTGCGGGTCATTTTGGCTAAGGTCAGGGTGAAAAGACATGTATTGCAAAGGCTGGGGTTGTTTTCCAGGTGAGCGGCCTGGTGACAGCTTCTGTGGCTCCACGTGCCCTACACCTGCTGCGGGAGACCAAGGAGGCCTCCGTCCCCACACGCCAAAGCTTGGAATGAACCGGGGAGGCTGGCTGTGCCTCTCTGGGCCTGCTCCGCAGGTTGGCCACGGCTTTGAAGTGGGCGGGAGGGAGAGGCCACTCGGGCAGCTTCAGTGCCGGCTGGACTGCTTACCCCGGATGGGCAGGGACGGCCGCCCAGGTGGAGCGCAGGGAGCCCGCCGCTCTGGTCAGGCGCTGCCAACTCCCTGCTGTGTGTCTGGGTGCCACTCATCTTGTGGATGCCCAGCCCACTGTAGGGCAAATGGAATAAAGGATTGGACTCCCCCCTTTATTTGGGGGAGGGTTAGGGTTTGCAGAGGACAGGAAATACAGCAGCTGGTCCACGTGTCACGCTTCTCATTCCACATCACTCTCACCCCCGCCTAAGGCCTCCTCCACCCTCATGTTCCAGGCCCTGAACCTCTGAGGCCTTTACTTTGGTGCAATACACCAAGCTCAGCCCAGTTCTGTTCTTATTTTTAAACTTCGGTCCATGAATGAGATCATCACATATTCATCTTTCTCTTTTTGGCTGATCTCACATCGCAGGATTCCTTCATACTCCGTCCAAGATGAGGTGAAGAGGCTGAAGTCATCATTGTTAATAGCTGAGTAGTACTCCATTGTGTATATAGATCACAACTTGCTCAGACACTCATCTGTTGTTGGACACCTGGGTTGCTTCCAGGTTTTGGCTGTTACAAATTGTGCTGCTATGAACACAGGTGCGCACAAATCTTTTTGGATGGTTGTGTTTGGCTCCTTAGGATCTATCCCCAGGAGAGGAATTACTGGGTCCTATGGAAGGTCCACTTCTAGCTTCTGAGAGTCTCCAGACTGCTCTCCACAGGGGTTGGACCCATTGACATTGCCACCAGCAGGGCAGGAGGGCTCCTTTGTCCCCACAACCTCTCCACATTTGTTGCTGTTACCTTTTCCGATGGATGGCATTCTCACAGGAGTGAAGTGGTGTCTCATTGTTGTCTCTGTATTTCTGTCAGGACTATTTTGACAACCCAGTAGCCCTGCTCTCAGGGGCTGGGGCCCTTTCAGTGGCTGGAGCTCTGCCCCTGGCACTTAATAAGCACACATGGAATATTGGTTTACCTTCCCTCTTTATCCTGCTCCACCACTGATGCATGCTGGATGTGCCATAACCTGTTCACCACTGGGTACTTCTCTACAAGTACCAGAGGCGCAGAGGGGGCACGGGGGGAGGGTCGTAGAAAGCCAATCTTGGGGTGGGGGTGGGGGGCAGCTGGTGACACACCTGGTTAAGTGCATGTGTGACTATGCACAAGGAACCAGGTTCAAGCCCCTGGTCTCCACCAGCAGGGGAGAGGCTTTACGAGTGGTGAAGCAGGGCTGCAGGTGTCTGTCTTCCTTTCTATCTCCCCATCCCTCTCAATTTCTGGTTCTCTCTGTCCAATAAACATAAAGATAATTAAAGAAGAAAGAAAAGAAGTGGGAGCTCTTTGAGAGTTTCCAGAAGGGAATGTAACCTTTCAGGGAAATTCATTTGGGACTTCCTTTCTCAGAACTGTGAGGACTGTGTACATGTCAGGCCGTCTGCAGTGCTAGGAAGTGAAGGCCTGGGGACAGTTGTTGATTGTGGAGCTTGATGTCCCACATGGAGAGGAGCAGCAACTGGTGACAGAGGGACTTAGCCTCCTGGGTCTGGCTCTGGTTGTCTGTCCTTCCTGTTCTGTGATCCACAGTGGCTGGGCCTCCCTGCTTACCTGGCAGGGATGGCTTGAGCAGCTCGAGGTTCTGAGATCTGTGTTATCAAAGGTCTTGTGCAAATGTCCAAGGCCCATTATCTGTCCCACTGACGACCTGGCCTTTGGCTCTGGGTATGCTGAGAAGGACAGCAGAGTTGTGGGCTTGTGGTTAGGACCCCCCCCCCCCACTTCCGCCCTGCCTTCTGAAGTCCTAATTGCTAGTCTGCTGCAGTTTGGTCTTTCTGCAAGCATCCTGGGGGTCCTTGACAGATGCATATTAGTCTTGAGTGATGGGCTCACTTGGCTCACTGGCTGTGTCTGGCAAGGGGCCCTGCACCTTCTGGATCTTCCCTGGACATGTGTCCCAGCTGGGGTCCTCCAGAGGTGCACCCTCTCCCCCTCGCCTCCCTTTCCAGCCCCGGGTTTCACCGCTCGCCAGCTGAAAATCTGACCCTGGTCTCCCCACGTGTGGACCAAGACAGCAGGCTTCCTGCTCTCTCTCCATGTCCCTCTGCCTGCGGGGGCCTGCTCTGGGCCTAGACAGAAGCAGGGAAATGACAGAGGCCTGGCCGGAGAGGACCTGGGGCCGAGGGGGTGAGGAGTCTGGCTGTGTGGCCCTGAGATGGAGGCGGACAGTCCCCCCACCCCCGCCTTGCTGCTCTTTGCTGGGAGGCAGACACCCATGGAGGAGGCCCACCCCTTTCTATTCTGCGTAGACAAATGCTGCTGGTATCACTGGAGACGGCTCTTGGATCCCAGGATAGGAGCTTTGCCTCCTTTTGGTCTGCAAATGCTGCCTGTGCTTTGGTGGAGCTGTGAGCGACGTTTTCTAGAGATACGGAGTCGGTTTAGAAAAAGTACGCAGTGAGTGTGAGAGACCTTCAGTGGGCAAGCCTTGGGTTCTCTTTCTTAGATTCATTTTCCTAGTCTCTGGTGCTTTTCTGCTCCTGATTCCCTATCGTGAGCCGGAAGAAGAGAAGGGACTGGGTGGTGACACAGCACAGACTCCATAGCAAGGCCCTAGGATCCAGTCCCCAGCCCTCCCTGTGGAGGGAAGCTTCGTGAGTGCTGGGACATGCTACAGCATCTACTGTCTCACTTCTAATAAAAAGGTGTGTGTGCATCTGTACACACACAGAGCAGAGGCGGGGGGGAGATAGCATAATGGTCCTGCAAACAGACTCTCATGCCTGAGGATCCAAAGTCCCAGGTTCAGGCCCTCACACCACCATAAGCCAGAGCTGAACAAAGGGCTGGTTTAATATATATATATATATATATATATATATATATATATATATATATATATATGTATATATATGAAAAAATTATTAAAAAGAGAGAAAGAGAAATACATAAGGGACCAAGTTCAAGCCCCAGGTCCCCACCTGCAGGGGAAAAGCTTCACCAGTGGTGAAGCAGAACTGCAGGTATTTCTCTCTCTCTCTTGGTCTCTCTCTTTTTTTTTTATATTTATTTTATTTATTTATTCCCTTTTGTTGCCCTTGTTTTATTGTTGTAGTTATTATTGTTGTTGTCGTTGTTAGATAGGACAGAGAGAAATGGAGAGAGGAGGGGAAGACAGAGAGAGGGAGAGAAAGACAGACACCTGCAGACCTGCTTCACCGCCTGTGAAGCGACTCCCCTGCAGGTGGGGAGCCGGGGCTCGAACCGGGATCCTTATGCCGGTCCTTGTGCTTTGCGCCACCTGCGCTTAACCCGCTGCGCTACAGCCCGACTCCCTCGGTCTCTGTTTTCCTTTTTTCTTTTCTCTTTTTTAGGATTTAAAAAAAAATAACTTTATTACTAAACAGACAGGAATTGAGAAGAAAGGGGAGAGAGAGAGAGAGAGAGAGAGAGAGAGAGAGACCTGTAACACTGTTTCCCCCCCTGCAGGTGAGAACCTGGGTCCTTGCTCACTGTAACAATGTACACTCAAACAGGTCCACCACCACCCCGCCCCTTTTAAAGTTTTTTCCAGAGTTCTCTGCTCAGCCCTGGTTTATGGTGGTGCGAGGGATGGAATCTGGGACTTTGAAGCCTCAGGCATGAGAGTTTCTTCATAACCATTATGCTATCTCTCCCCCCTCTATCTACCCCTCCCTCTCTCAGTTTCAGTCTCTATCCAATAATAAATAAAAATATTTAAACAGGGAGAGGGAAAACCACAGGAATGGTGGAATTGTGAAAACACTGGGGCCCAGTCAGTAGTAACCCTGATTCAAACAAGAGTAAATCCAAAGCAGGGGGGAGAAAAAAGTGAGAAGGATTAAGAAGAAAAAAAAAAGAAGCAGAGCTGACCCCAGTACACTGGAGGCTGGGCCCAAGCCCGGTTTGCACACGGCCAGAGCAGGCTCATAGTAGGGGACATATCCTGTGGCCTGGCACTGAGTGGCTCTTCAGGCCCAAGTCAGGACGGCTTCCCTCTTGTCACCAGCTGGGCCTGAAGGAGCCTGGGTCCACGGGCCGTTCCTCTGAACGCTGAGCCTCTTTGTAGTGGGCAGTTTCTGCATATGGGGCAGGCTGAGCCAGCCTGGAACTCCTTCAGTCCTGCTCCAAGCCTTCCGGGGGGGCGTCCTGGGGGCATCCTGGGGGCTCAGACACTCAGACCTTGAGGCTCGGCGGGGCTGCCGCCTGGGCGTGTGGTCAGGGAGGAGGGGAAGCACCCCTGCCTGGGCCACCGAAGGACACTGCCCCACTGCCGCCAGACGGACTTGACCAGGCAGCTCGAACCTGGACACCCCCACCCCGTCTTCCCAGGTGGAGGAGTGGGAGGGAGGGGAGGGATTATCTGTGATCTCCATGTGCATATTCCGCTGCTGTCTCAGCTCAGGGATGGCATGCGGACCCCTGGCTGGAGTAACAATGAGCGCCCCTCTGAACGCCACCCTGCCTGCTGTTAGTGCTCAGGCTGGCTGTGCAGGGGGGGCCTTCCTTCCCCAGCACTTCCTTCCCCGGCCTCAGCTATTCCTGCTCTCACAATGGTCAGCCTTTGGCATGGAAATGCGTCTGGGCCACTGTTGACTGTGGGGAAGATGACCCGGGGGCTTTGAAGCCCAACTCCAGCAGGACCGGGAGAGAGAGGAAGAAAACTGGAAGGAATTCGGAAGTAGGAATGGGTGTGGTGTGACTGAGAAAGAGGAAGAGATGAATCCATGGGGGGGGGGGGAGGGCAAATAATTATAGACGCTTGTAATAGTCATCATCATCCCATCTCTGTGACCTTGAGTGAAAACCTGCAGTTTCCAGTGGAGGGATGGGGAGACGGGACTCTGCTGCTGGGCCTGGTGTGGAGCTGTACCCTGCTATCCTGTGGTTTTGTGCATACATATGAAATCACTAATAAAATAACAGACGTCGGGGCCTGGGCCTTGAGTCTGTGAAGTCCTACATTGTTTGCTGAGAGAAGCTCTTCTGAGTCATGCCCCCATAAAGACCACCCCCTAGCTCTCTCCACTGAACCAGCTGTACTCCGCCCCCCTGCCCCCCACAGGAACTGAGCGCTTGCTTCCTGGAGACTTTAAGCGGAGCCTTCACCAAGGATGAGAAGCCCAGTGTAAAGCCTGTAGCAGGAAGATATCAGGGGGCCGGGTGGTGGTGCACCTGCTTGAGCGCACCTGTTACAGTGTGTAAGGACCCAGGTTCAAGCCCCCAGCTCCTCACCTGCAGGGGGAAAGCTTCATGAGTGTGGAAGCAGGGCAGCAGGTATGTCTCTGTCTCCCTCTCTATCACTCCCTTCTCTCTCTCGGTCTCTGGCTGTCTCTATTCAATAAGTAAATAATGATAATAAAAAAATTTAAGAAACGAAGTCTTGGTCTGGGAGGTGGCGCAGTGATAAAGCTTTGGACTCTCAAGCATGAGGTCCTGAGTTCGATCCCCGGCAGCACATGTGCCAGAGTGATGTCTGGTTCTTTCTCTCTCTCTCTCTCCTCCTATCTTTCTCATTAATAAATAAATAAATAAAATCTAAAAGAAAAGAAACGAAGCCATGAGGGAAAGGCAGGAATGTAGTTTCAGGGGCATCTGTGGGGCTGCTTGGTCTCACCCACCAGAAAGATGTTAAATAGCTCAGTGTTTCACTCCACAGGACCAGCCTGTGAGCATCCCGTCTCCACCTTCACTCTGGTCTGAGCCTCACCGTCAGCACACGGGTGTGCTTGGGCTGTGTGTGTTCTGCTTGCTGCAGCCCCAGGTACTTACTGCATTCCCCCAGGTACTTCCTGTCATTTAAAAAAAATGTATTTTTATTTTTATTATCTTTATTGGAGATGGACAGAAATCAAGAGGAAAAAGTAGAGATAGAGGGAGGTGTAGATAGAGAGACCTGAAGCCCTGCTTCACCACTCACTTGTGAAGCTTTCTCCCTACATGTGGGTGGGGACTGGGGGCTTGAACCTGGGTCCTTGTGCACTGTAACATGTGCGCTCAACCAGGCGCACCACCACCTGGCCCCTTCCTGTCATTTCTGACTGCAGCACAGTCAGATTGAGAGGAATGGAGAGATAGAGCGGGAGAGAGACGGAAAGACACCTACAGCCCTGCGTGAACACTCAAGAATCTTTTCCCTGCGAGTGGGGACCAGGGGCTTGAACCCATGTCCTTGGGCATTGTTAACAGTCAATCAGGTGTACCACCACCGGGCCCCAAATCCTAGAATTCTTACTTTGAACAAAGAAAGTGATTTTTTAAAAAATACCTTTTTAATTGTTTAATATTTATTTATTTTCCCTTTTATTGCCCATGATGTTTTTCATTATTGTCGTAGTTATTATTATTGTTGTGTTATTGTTGCACTAACTCCCGACTCCCCTGTGATACATCTTAACTAAAACTGACAATGTATGTATTTAAAAAATATTTTTATTTATTTATTCACTTTTGTTGACCTTGTTTTATGTTGTTGTTATTGTTATTATTATTGTTGTTTTTATTGCTTTCATTGTTGGATAGGACAGAGAGAAATGGAGAGAGGAGGGGAAGACAGAGAGGGAGAGAGAGACAGACACCTGCAGACCTGCTTCACCACCTGTGAAGCGACTCCCCTGCAGGTGGGGAGCCGGGGGGCTCGAACTGGGGTCCTTATTCTGGTCCTTGCACTTTGTGCGCTTCTCCCGCTGCCTTACCTCCAGACTCCCCAAAGAAAGTGATGTAAGTCCTCTGCAAAGACCGAGAGCCACTTAGTTGAACCCCACATGAGCTCTGCGAAGCAAGGGCTTGAGGTGACTAGGGTGACAAGGGACTTCCTATCAAGCCCAGTGAGAAGGCCTCAGTGCAGCAGCTGACTTCCTGCCACTTACTCACCAGGCGACTCTCTTGGCTCCTGGTGCTGCTAAGAAGTGAAGTGCTTGTGGCTTAGTGCCCAAGAGTTTCAGCACTTACTTTCACTGCTTGCCCTCAAGTCAGTGCCACCCCACTGCCCTGTGCATCACTAGCTTTTTTTTTTTCTTTATTTCCTTTGCCTCCGGGATTATTGCTAGAGGCCATTTTTTTCCATTTTGTTGGACAGGGCAGAGAAATTGAGAAAGGAGGGAAGATAGAGAAGGAGACAGATATACAGAGAAACAGACCTGCAGACCTGCTTCACTGCTTGTGAAACTTCCCCCTGCAGGTGGGGAGCTGGGGGATTGAACCTGGATCCTTGCGTTGGCTTTTGCACTTAGTACTATGTGTACCTAGCTGCGCATGTGCCGCTCAGCCCCTCCCATTAGCTTTGTAACCAGCACAGTCACATCTTTCTCTTTTGCTCTTCTCTGTCTAGTGACTGGACAGGGCAGAGTCCAGAGGGGGAGAGGCTGAATTAATTCTTCTCCTCTCCTTTCCCCTTCTCTCCTCTCCTCTCCTCTCCTCTCCTCTCCTCTCCTCTCCTCTCCTCTTCTCTCCTCTTCTCTCCTCTCCCCCCTTTCTTCTCCTCTCTCCCCTCTCCTCTCCTTCTTTTTCCTCTCCTATCCCCTCCCCTTCCCTCCCATCCTCTCCCCTCCTCTCTCCTCTCCCCTCTCCCCTCCCCATCTCCTCCCTTCTCCTCTCCTCTCCTTTCCCTTCCCCTCCCCTCCTCTCCCCTCCTCTCCTTTCTCTCCTCCATTCTGTAACACCCCTCCTCTCCTCTCCCCTCCTCTCTCTCCTCCATTCTGTAACACTTTCTCTGTGGCTTGAATAACCTTATGTAATCTACTTCCGGCAGAGGGAGGGCGGCAGGGAGTTAGGGAATGAATGAAAAATACAAAATGCCGGGGAGTGGTTGTGTTAGGGTTTCCTTAGGTGCAGCAGGATAATGGTGTGTGGTGTGTGTGTGTGTGTGCAAACGTTGGCAGTTGACACTCCACAATCAGTGATGCCACCAGGCCCTATAGTGAGCACATGCAGACCCTTCCGCTGACTGTCCCCTGGCCACGAGCCTTCCCAGAGTCTGGCCATCCTCAGATAAACCTAGGTTTGGCTCACTGGGGCTGGGACAGTGGACACCACCTTTGAATGGTCCAGTGCCTGTTAAGGAAGAGAGAGAAGTTTACGCCCTGTCCTCCCCATCGTCAGACCCATGGTCGGGGCTCTGCTGATGGCTGGGACAGAAAGGCCTTGGGGAAGCACTTAGGTTTCCACGCCATCTCCCCAGCCACCCTACCCCTTCCTGTTTCCAATGACACTCAGACTACCAGGCCTCAGGAAGGTCTCTCTGGCTGCAGGGTCATTGCCCGGGGCTGGGGGCAGGCGTTGGTGTTCTGCTCATTGTTCATGTGCCCTGGTTCCCTCCCCACCCTGGCCCAGGGGAGTTCAGGTGAGCCCTCCCTGCTCGACATTACACTGTGGGTTTGGAGCATCTCTGTGGAACCCGTTGGCGCCCCTCTGTCAGTCTTATTTCAGGGCCTGGGTGTGCTCTGCCCATGTGCCCTGGGGCCCTGGGCTCTAGCTGTGCCCTCACAGAGTCTGGCAGCATCAGGTCCAGCCTTGACAACCCCTTGGTGTGGGTAGGACTTCTGCCATGCAGAGGCGTGACCAGGACACAGTCTGGTGCAGCCAGGAGCTGTGCGGGCTTCCAGAGGAGAATCTGCGTGAATTCTTGTCCCACCAACTGGTGCAGACAGAAAACATCTTGAATCTCTCTCTCTGATTGTGGGTCTGCTTCTAATTCTGCTTCTAAGACCTTCTGTTTTGATCATCACGTTAGGTTCGATTGCATTGCTTGATGCTGTGGTCTATTTACATAATCATTGTTTTGTTTGAGACCCGCACTGGTTTAATCCCCACTGCTTCACGCTCTTTTTCCACTCCGCCCCCTCTCCTGGTCACATCCTGTTTTCCACCATTTAATCCCCACTAGTTCACACATGTTTTCCTTCTCCCCACCCCTTATCCTATGTACTTCTTCTTCCTGACACTTCCGCCTCAGGAGATATAAAGGACAGGATTTTCTAATGAATGGAGATTGATTGATTGCACTGCATTCCTGCTCATCAATAAAGATTGAGTTGCATTCCAGCTCAGCCATGAGTCCCTGGTTGTCTTGTTTCTGCCGTGATCAAGGACATAGACCAGCAGGTCTCTAGCCTGGAGTGCCCTGGCCTGCCCCTGGCTCTGAGTGTGCTCCAGAGAGGCTGAGACCTACTGCAGGTGGCCAGGAGATGCTTGTGGTGGAGCAGAACTCAGTTTTTCGCAAGACTCACATACCAGCCTGAGTGTTGCTGTCAGCACAGATTAGCCGAAGAAGAACACTTTCTCATGCTCAACCCATCTGGAAAACAAATACCAAGGGGGCTGCTTTTCAGTTCTGGGAGCTCAGGAAATGTGCTTATTATTTCAGGTGCATTCTTGCCTGCTGAGTCAACACCACGGTTGGGTTTCCCATATTGAGCTGCTGGAAGTGGGGATAGTGATGGTGGTGCTGCTGGTGGTGGTGGTGGTCATACCTGCTAGTTATTGGGGGTGGTGGTGGTGTGGCAGTAATAATACCTCTGTTATTTATTTAATGTGGAGGCAGGCTGCAGACGGGGTGCTGTGACTCCACAGGCAGGGCCTCCAGAGAGGATGTTTCTCTTCCAGGATCTTGGTGCGTCTCTGCTCCCCTTCCCCTGAGCACTCGCAATTCAGAACCAGCCACTCTTCCTTTGGAATCTTTAGTTGTCTCTCTCCTTTGAATACGACCTCTCTCACTCTGGTCAGGCAGTGACTAACACACAGCAGGACTGAAGAACCCAGAGCCGACATTCACTGAGTCAAGCGCAATCTGGGTTCAGATGCTTGAGTGGAATGTGATCTGAAAACAGTATATAAGAGTCATTCATTCATTCATTCTTTCTTTCTTTCTTTCTTTCTTTCTTTCTTTCTTTCTTTTATTCTTTCTCTTTTTAAAAAATATTTATTTTCCCTTTTGTTACCCTTGTTTTATTGTTGTAGTTATTATTGTTATTGATGTCATTGTTGTTAGATAGGACAGAGAGAAATGGAGAGAGGAGGGGAAGACAGAGAGGGGAAGAGAAAGAGAGACACCTGCAGACCTGCTTCACCACCTGTGAAGTGACTCTTCTGCATGTGGGGAGCCGGAGGCTCGAACCAGGATCTTAATGTGGGTCCTTACGCTTAGCTCCATGTATGCTTAACCCATTGCGCTACCATCTGACCCCCCTTTCTTTCTCTTTCTCCCTCCCTACCCCTCCTCCCTCCTTTCCTTCCTTCCTTCCTTCCTTCCTTCCTTCCTTCCTTCCTTCCTTCCTTCGTTTCTTCCTTTCCTTCTTTCTGCCTTCAGTGTTATCACTGGGGTTCAGGGCCTGAACTACAAATCCACTACTCCTGGCGGCCACCTTTTCCATTTTTATTGGATAAGACAGAGAGAAATTGAGAGAGGAGGGGGAGGTAGAGAGGGAGAGAGAATTAGCGCTTGTGAAGCCCCCCCCCCCCCACTAGAACCCAGGTCCTTGTATGTTGTATGATTCACATTGGTTTAAGGGTCTCTCTCTGCTGCCATAGCAGAAAGACAGGAGAGCACATGTTTGCCCGCTCGTGAATAAAGCCTCTCTGCCCAGCTGTGTGTCTCTGGCCGTCTCTGTCTACCGCCGCGAAGCTAGCTCGGCTTGCTGGAGCCCCGAATTTTAACGACACTTGTACCACTCCTAGTGCTTCACACTGTGTATACTTAGCCCAGTGCACTACCACCAACCCCCCTTTTAATCTGCAACAATTTTTTACAAACTCTTTTTAAAGGATGTTTCTTTATTTTTAATTTTATTTATCAGATAAAGCCAGAAATTGAGAGGGAAGGGGAGAGAGAGAAAGAGGGAGAGAGACAGAGACAGGCAGACACCTGCAGCCCTGCCTCACTACTCACAAAGCTTTCCCCCTGCAGGTGGGGACAGGGGCTCGAACCCAGACTGTAGCATAACGCTCAGCTAGGTGCACCACCACCCAGTCCCTGTTTAAAACTTGCTTATTGATTGATTCCCTTATTGCACCACCGCCTGGCCCCTGGGAACAGATTCTGTAGTCAGTACCTGGACCTCAGTCCTCACCGCCTCCCCCTCATCCACACAGGGGACGGCCGGGTGGGTGCTCACCGTCTCTGTTGTGAATCTTCTCAGTGCTGTCAGTCACTTCCCTCTGCTCCTCCTGCGAGCTGAAACTGGGGCCCAGAGAAGCCTCTGCGAGTCTTGTCTCCTGATCTGCACTTGCAGCACTGTGACGTGTGCAAGGATGAGTGGGTATACCATTGTTGGGCAGTCTGCCAGCTCCCCCTGGCTTCTGCTTAACCAAGCACCGATATGCCTGTGTGGGATTGGTTTGATCCCACTCAAAGCTGCGGTCTATTTACATAAATCACTTTTACATTTACATAAAGCACCACACTCCCTCCAGGGCATTGGTGGTTCAGTGGTAGAATTCTCGCCTGCTCCGCCCCCTCTGCTTGTCACACCCTGATTTTCACCACTCCCTTTTCGCTCCACCCTCTCTACGTCACATCCTGATCACACCCTACTTGGGAAGTATATATAAGGACAGCATTGTTAGTTTTAGTTTAGTTTTAGTTTAGGATAGCTTGGTATAGATTGTGCTGCGTTCCGCGTGAATAAAGAGATACTGCCTACAGTCCAGCCATGAGTCCCTGGTCATCTGTCTCCTCTCGCGAAGCTAGTCTGACATACCATCACCAGGGACGCTCTGATGCCTCCCGGTTCCACAGAGCTCTGGGAACTTAAATTCCCCAAGCCTTGGTCCATATCTGCATTACTGTTAGGACATAATTGTTCACATAGTGAGTTTGGATTTCTGCTACTTGTTACCCCCCCTCTCTCCTCCTTCCCTATATTTCCTTTATTTTTCTCTGTAGTGTTATGTCACTCTTAGTCTCTGTCTCCCCACCGCTCAGGTATGTGTGAGGTGGGATCTTAATGATGTTGTCTTTTTAAAAATTATTATCTTTATTTTTATTGGGTAAAGACAGACAGACATTGAGAGGAAGAGGGTGATAGACAAGGAACGAAACAAACACCTGCAGCCCTGCTTCACCTGCAGGTGGGGACTGGGGGCTTGAACCCAGGTCCTTGCACACTGTCATGTGTGTGCTCAACCAGGTGCACCACCACCTGGTCCCATGAGGTTGTCTCTTGAGCACAGGGAGGGACAGGGGAGTATAAGGACCGTTTCTGTGGCATCAGCTGCTGGAAGTTTTTCCCTTCCTCCCTCCCTCCTTAGTTAGTTTTTAACTTGTTATTAAACATTTGTTACAAGATTGTAAGATTACATTGTATAATTCCATACCACACCCACCATCAATGCTGCTGGAAGTTTTAAACTGCGTGGAGCAGGAGTAGACAGCATAATGGTTATGCAAAGAGACTCTCCTGCTTGAGGCTCTCAAGTCCTGGGTTCAGTCCCCAGCACCACCATATTCGAGCTGAATGGGGCTCAGGTAATAAATAAATAAATAAATAAATAGGAACGAGGGGTGGTGCACCCAGTTAAGTACACGTAGTACTAAGCTCTAGGACCCGCACCAGGATTGGGAGTTGGTCCCCCGGCTCCTCAGCTGCAGGGGGGACACTTCAGAAGCTGTGTCGAGGACTGCAGGTGTCTCTCTTTGTCTCCCCCTCTATGCAAAAACAGATAAATAAAATAAAAACTAAGCAGTGTGGAGCACGGGGCGAAGAGGGCCTCAGGACTGTGCAGGAGAGAGCTCCCTGGCCTCACCCCATGGACTCCATGTCCTGGTGCAAGTGTGTTCACTCGCTGACAGCATTTATTTCCTGAAATGCATCTGTGTGGCTCGCAGGACAGACCCATTTCCATGCATTCCGGAGTCAGGAGCGTGACCTCCCGGAAGCTTGGTGAGTCCGGCTCTTCGAGAGGAGTGGGGACAGAGGTGATTACGGGATGTGAGAAAGGCCAGGCAGAGCTGGGCTGTGGAGCAGAGAGCTGCCATGAGGAGCCCACTCCAGGGAAGCTCTGTCTCAGGGCGTCTGAGAACGCACAAGCAAGCCCTTGAGTGGGCAGGGTTTGGCGTGACGATGGGCTTAGAGGGAGGCATGCACTGGGGTGGACCTGGGCTTCGTTCTGCTCCTTCCTGGGTGCCTAGAAGCCTTGGCCAGGGACACTGATCCGTCCCTTGCTGCTAGCTTTGCAGTCTGGGGCCGTGAGCATTTTTTTCTGGGCTCCTAGGGTGAATGTGGATTGGATGGTGGGGTTGTCAGTGAGCTCTTTCTGACTAGTGGTTAGTAAGAGACGTTCTCTTATCCTCGTGTCTGCTTTCAGCATCAGCTCCTTCTCCTAGCTCAGCATTTTTTTTTTTTTTAAACCGGAGCACTGCTCAGCTCTGGTTTATGGTCGTGGTGATGGTGGTGGGGCTTGAACCTGAGACTTCGAAGCCTCAGGCATGAGAGTCTGTTTGCTTAACCATTATGCTATCTACCCTGCCCCAGCATCTTTTTCCTGATTCCATGCTTCACCCATTAAAAACACGCCCTTCCCAAGTCCCTCTGTGTGATGGCACTTGAGGCCCTGGCACACCTGACCCCTGTGAGTTGGAGCCGTCCCTCCGTGGACTGTTGCTCAGTCACCTGTGTCTTTAATGCCATTTTGTGTCACTTGCAGGTAGGGAGCCCACGTCACCCTCCTGGAGGGCTTAGGCAGGCGCTGGGCTCAACGTCTTCCTGGGCGGGCCCTGCTGTTGGGTAAATGACTTTCACCTGGAGGCATCCTTGAAGGCTCCAGCTCTAGACTTTACCTCCCTTGTTCTTTGCTGAACTTTTCCTGAAAGCTTTTGTGGGCAAAGGCACACCGAGGAACTTAAAAAGAACCCCAAACTTTGAAGACTCATCATTTGAAAACTGAAAGTGTTGGTAAGGTTTCCCATCACATCCTGTTATCTTGATCATCTGCAAGATACAAAGACAGAGGACGTGAGCTGACTGAGTAGCGAGCTTGCTTTTCTTAAGGGCCTATTAAGTCAAACAGTCTTAATGTTTTCTGTATCTTTATGTATTGGACAGAAATAGCCAAAAATCAAGAGGGAAAGGGATGACACAGAAAGAGAGAGACAGAGAGATGCCCGCAGCTCTGCTTTACCACTTGCAAAGCTTTCCCCCCGCAGGTGGGGACCAGGGGCTTGAACCCAGGTCCTTGTATGTTGTAGCATGTGTGCACGACCAGGTGCACCACCACCTGCTCCCAGAAAGTTTTTTTTTAAGGAAACTTTAAAAAAATCTTTTCCCTTTTGTTGCCCTTGTTGTTTATCATTGTTGTTGTTGTTGTTGTGATTGCAGTCATTGTTGCTGGATTAAACAGAGAGAAATCAAGAGAGAGAGAGAGAGAGAGAGAGAGAGAGAGAAAGACAGACACTTGCATACCTGCTTCACTACCTGTGAAGTGACTCTCTTGCAGGCGGGGAGCCGGGGGCTCGAACTGGGGTCCTTACGCTGGTCCTCGTGATTTGCGCCACCTGCGCTTAACCCTCTGCGCTACCTCCCGGCTCCCTGAAAGAGTCTTAATAGGGGCTCCCCTGCCGTCTTCTGATTCTGTCAGGCAGCACCGATTGTGTAGATAAGATTGAGGAATCAGAAAACTGGAGGTTATGTTTAGTGAATGGTGAAGCTGAAATTCTCTCTCTTTACTTTTTTATTTTAATGAGAGAGAGATACAGATAAACACAGAGAGAAATATCAGATCCCTGCTCAGCTGTTGCCCTATGGTGCTGCTGGGGATTGAGCCCAGCTCCCAGCTGAGGTTCTGGCTGTGGTCTGCTGGTCTCTGCAGTGCTTGCTTTGCTGACTTGAAGGTCCTTCATTCCAGCCCTCTCCTGTCTGTCTGGCCGCCTCTCACTTCCTCATTGCAGACAGCCATCCTTACTTATACTTACTTACTTATACTTACTTACTTATGGGCCTGGTCTAGTTAGTGAAAAGGAAGACTTGTGAAGAAACCCTCAGTTTCCTTTGTTAGAGTTGGTGTGGCCTCTGCAGTCGCTAGTTCTTGGTTGCGGTGGGAGGAGGCCCCAGGGTCTGTGAGGAGTACTCATGTCATAGCTCCAGACAGACCCGCCCCTCACCCCTTCCCCGGGGGTCACCAGCTTCGCCTCTCTGGACTTCTTAGCTGGTCACTGCGAGAGGAGAAGCATTATTTCCAAGTATTATTTTCTGCTCGGCTCTGCGGGAGCTGCTCACACTGCTAGCGCTCCTGCCACCGCCACCTAGGCCTGGTGACCTGGCATCACCGGTGTACCCACTCGGGAAGATGCACCACTGGCATGTTCTTTCTCCCGGTCTTTTGAAAGCCGCTCAGAAGAGAGGGGGGAAGTACAGAGCAGCCCTACTTTACCACTCATGAAGCTTTCCCCCTGCAGGTGGGGGCCAGAGGCTTGAACCCCGGTCCTTGCACACTGTGGTGTGTGCGCTTAACCAGGTGAGCCACTGCCTGGCCTCAGCGTTGGAGTCAAGAGGCATTGTAATCTGTACCCAATAGAGCGGTAAAGGGTCCCATTCCGTGATCCAGATGCAGGTCCCAGCAGATAGGAGGACTCCTGTCCCTGCCCCTCATCCCTGCAGTGGCGCACCAGCCCCAGGGCCTCACAGCCAACGCCTGCCAACTTTGGTTGGTTCTAAATTTAACTACATGACTGAGTACTGCAACAAACGGGGGTGTGGGGATGTGGGGGTGTGGGGGTGGGGGTGTGTCACGCAGGTTCAAGGAGACCCAGGGCCTGGGAAGAGGGCTCAGTGGTAGATCCCAAGCTCTGCTTCTGGGAGACCTTGGGTTCCATCTCAGGCATGACATATGATACAGCTCACCCTGGTCTGTCTGTCTGTCTGTCTGTCTGTCGGTCTCTTTCCCCTCTCTCTCTCTCAGAAATATTTTTACTGAAAAAAAAAAGCGCAGCATCTGAAAGGAGACATGTCAGATGAGGTCCAGTGACTCCTACTACAATCTCTCTCTCTCTCTGTCTCTCTGTCTCTGTCTCTCTCTCTCTCTCTCTCTCTGTGTGTGTGTGTGTGTGTGTGTCTCCTAAACAAAGCAGTGTTCAGCTCTGACTTATGGTGGTGCGGGAGGACTGAACCTGGGACTTTGGAGCTTCAGGCCTGAGAGTCTCTTTGCAGAACCATTATGCTATCTACACCACCCCCCAAGTGTTTCTCTTAAAACCTTGGTGTCCAGGGTAGCCTGAGTTGGCTTTCTGAATTCTGTGACTCCTGTGCCCCGTTCAACCTGGGATCCGTTAAATTGCTCAGTTAAAGAAAGAGCGCTCTGTCTGCCTCGCCTTTAAGGGAAATTGGGGCAGAACATCTTCTTTAGGCTCTGGGTAGAAAACAGAGGCAGCTGGCTCTAGGCGGTGGCACTCAGTGGGCAAGGACCCGGGTTCAAGTCCCCACTCCCCATCTGCAGGGGAAAGCTTCGCAAGTGGTGAAGCAGGTGTCTGTCTTTCTGTCTCTTTCCCTCTCTACCTCCTCCTCCCCACTCAATTTCTCTCAGTCTCTGTCTAATAATAAATAAATAAGATTAAAAGGAAATCGAGGCAGCCTTGTTTTTGTTTTTTGTCCAAATATCCTCTGTACAGCAGCTCATTAGAAGCACCTGGCAAGGTCCGTGTGGGCCGTACAGCTGGGAGGCGGCAGACCAAGTTCAGCCAAAAGAATGAGGCTGTGAAGGGAGTCGGGTGGTAGCGCAGTGGGTTAAGCGCAAGTGGTGCAAAGCACAAGGACCGGCATAAGGATCCCGGTTCGAACCCCGGCTCCCCACCTGCAGGGGAGTCGCTTCACAGGCGGTGAAGCAGGTCTGCGGGTGTCTGTCTTTCTCTCCCCCTCTCTGTCTTCCCCTCCTCTCTCCATTTCTCTCTGTCCTATCCAACAACAACAATAATAACTATAATAACTATAATTATAAATAAAAAACAACAAGCGCAACAAAAAAGAATAAATAAATAAATATTTTTTAAAAAGGAGGCTGCGGACTGTCTCCTTGTGAGCAGGTCTGACAGACTCTGGCCGTAGTTCCTGAAGTATTCTCCTGGGGCAGGTCAGCTAGGAGGCAGTGAAGCATGAAGCAGAGATCAGGGAAACCTGGAAGGTGTGTGTTCCCAAGGCTGGGAGAAGGTGGACATACTTGAGAAGTTATTATTATTATTATTATTTTTCTCTTTTTACCAGAGCACTGCTCAGCTCTGGCTTATGGTGGTACAGAGGATTGAACTCGGGACTCAAGAGCCTCAGGCATGAAACTCTCTTTGCAGAACCATTATGCTAGCTACCCTAGCTCAGGAGAAGTTTTCTTTTTTTTTTTTAAATTAACCCAGAAACAGGGTGGTGGCTCCCCTGCAGAGTGGGCAAGTTACAGTGCTCGAAGACCCGGGTTCAAACCTCTGGTTTCCTGCTTCCTGAAGAAGTAGTTGTAGCTGTCACTGGAGTTTCTTTAAGAAAAAAACCTAACCTTTCTCTCTTCTTCCTCTGCTTTTCTTTTTTGTTCTTTCCTCCCTCCCTCCCTCCATGCCTTCCTTCCCCACCCCTCGCCCTCCCTTTCCCCCTTTCTTTCTGAGATCACATGTAAGACCCCACAGTGAAAGTGACGCTTTCTGCAGTTGAACTACATCACTGACCCAGTTTTTACATTTTACTTTATTTGTCATGAGAGAGAGACAGAGTCTAAGACAGGACGAGGGGAGGGGTGTGTGCATGTGACCCCAGAAAGCGCCTCGGGTGTCTGTCTGGCTTTGGCCTGCTCTCTTGGCGCTGGGCACCTGCAGCAGGTGGACCGGCCTCGGAGCCGCCTACCTGGCGCCCAGCCCAACTCCTAGACCTGTGAATGGCAGATGCCGAAGCTCTGCTCTCCTCTCCTCTCCTCTCCTCTCCTCTCCTCTCCTCTCCTCTCCTCTCCTCTCCTCTCCTCTCCTCTCCTCTCCTCTCCTCTCCTCTCCTCTCCTCTCCTCTCCTCTCCTCTCCTCTCCTCTCCTCTCCTCTCCTCTCCTCTCCTCTCCTGTCCTCCTCTCCTCTCCTCTCCTCTCCTCTCCTCTCCTCTCCTCTCCTCTCCTCTCCTCTCCTCTCCTCTCCTCTCCTCTTCTCTCTTTTTCTCTCTTCTCTTCTCCTCTCCTCTCCTCTTCTCTCTTTTTCTCTCTTCTCTTCTCCTCCCTTCTCCTCTCCTCTCCTCTCCTCTCCTCTCCTCTCCTCTCCTCTCCTCTTCTCTCCTTTTCTCTCTTCTCTTCTCCTCCCTTCTCCTCTCCTCTCCTCTCCTCTCCTCTCCTCTCCTCTCCTCTCCTCTCCTCTCCTCTCTTCTCCTCTCCTCTCCTCTCCTCTCCCCTCCTCTCCTCTCTTCTCTCCTTTTCTCTCCTCTCCTCTCCTCTCTTCTCCTCTCTTCTCCTCTCCTCTCCTATTCTCTCCTTTTCTCTCTTCTCTTCTCCTCCCTTCTCCTCCCCTCTCCTCTCCTCTCCTCTCCTCTCCTCTCCTCTCCTCTCCTCTCCTCTCCTCTTCTCTCCTTTTCTCTCTTCTCTTCTCCCTTCTCCTCTCCTCTCCTCTCCTCTCCTCTCCTCTCTTCTCCTCTCTTCTCCTCTCCTCTTCTCTCCTTTTCTCTCTTCTCTTCTCCTCCCTTCTCCTCTCCTCTCCTCTCCTCTCCTCTCCTCTCTTCTCCTCTCTTCTCCTCTCCTCTTCTCTCCTTTTCTCTCTTCTCTTCTCCTCCCTTCTCCTCTCCTCTCCTCTCCTCTCCTCTCCTCTCCTCTCTTCTCCTCTCTTCTCCTCTCCTCTTCTCTCCTTTTCTCTCTTCTCTTCTCCTCCCTTCTCCTCTCCTCTCCTCTCCTCTCCTCTCCTCTCTTCTCCTCTCTTCTCCTCTTCTCTTCTCTCCTTTTCTCTCTTCTCTTCTCCTCCCTTCTCCTCTCCTCTCCTCTCCTCTCTTCTCCTCTCTTCTCCTCTCTTCTCCTCTCTTCTCCTCTCCTCTCCTCTCCTCTCCTCTCCTCTCTTCTCCTCTCTTCTCCTCTCCTCTCCTCTCCTCTCCTCTCCTCTCTTCTCCTCTCTTCTCCTCTCTTCTCCTCTCTTCTCCTCTCTTCTCCACTCCTCTCCTCTCCTCTCCTCTCTTCTCCTCTCTTCTCCTCTCTTCTCCTCTCTTCTCCTCTCTTCTCCTCTCTTCTCCTCTCTTCTCCTCTCTTCTCCTCTCCTCTCCTCTCCTCTCTTCTCCTCTCTTCTCCTCTCTTCTCCTCCCCTCTCCTCTCCTCTCCTCTCCTCTCCTCTCCTCTCCTCTCCTCTCCTCTCTTTTCTCCTCTCCTCTCCTCTCCTCTCCTCTCCTCTCCTCTCCTCTCTTCTCCTCTCTTCTCCTCTCTTCTCTCTTCTCCTCTCTTCTCCTCTCTTCTCCTCTCCTCTCCTCTCCTCTCTTCTCCTCTCTTCTCCTCTCTTCTCCTCCCCTCTCCTCTCCTCTCCTCTCCTCTCCTCTCCTCTCCTCTCCTCTCCTCTCTTTTCTCCTCTCCTCTCCTCTCCTCTCCTCTCCTCTCCTCTCCTCTCCTCTCCTCTCCTCTCCTCTCCTCTCCTCTCCTCTCCTCTCCTCTTCTCTCCTCTCACCTGCCTGGAGCCTCACTGTCTTTGCTGCTGCCTTTCTCATAGGTGCTGGGGATTGAACCTGGGGCTTACGGATCTGAGACACGTCCTGGGGGCCGGGAGGTGGTGCACCCGGTTGATCGCTCACATTACAGTGCTCAAGGACTCAGGTTCAAGCTCCCAGTCCCCACCTGCAGGGGGAAAACTTCACAGGGGGTGAAGCAGGGCTGCAGGTGTCTCTCTCTCTCTCTCTCTCCTTTTCCTCTTGATTTCTGGATGTCTCTGTTCAGTAAATAAAGAAATAAATAGAAAATAAAAAAAGCAGACACATCCAGTGGGGAAACAGTGTAACTGTTCTGTGGCTCTCCAAGGCGTCCTCATTGGGTCCTCAGCACCACCGGCAGCACAAGCTGAACAGTGCTCTGGTAAAGGCCACAACACAACCAGCACACAGAACACGACATATATATGACACAGTTCACAGGCTGAGCTCCCCATGTGGTCTGCACCTGTGCAGGGAGCGCTGTCTTTTCACAACTTCCCTCCCTTCTGTTTCCTGGCCGCACCCCCTTGTCACCTCCAGGATTATCTCGTTCTGACTCCCAGGGCTGACGCGGCCTCTGTTTGCCACAATCACACCATAGTTAGTGTGCTCCTATGTCCGGCGCCACTGTGAGTCACTGCCTTGCCCCATCACACCCCTCTCCTGTGCTGGTGGGGAGGGAGGTTCATTTTGTTGTTGAAGGACACTGGGGTGGTCTCCGGTGTCTGGCTGCTGTCTGTGTGGGGCCGGGCTGTGGTGCACCTGGTTAGGCGCAGACATTAACAGTGTGAATAGACCCAGGTTCAAGCCCCCAGTCCCCACCTGTAGGGGGAAAGCTTCAGGAGTGGTGAAGCAGGGCTGCAGGAGTCTCTCTCTCTCTCTCTAGATCTCCCCCATTGCTCTCAATTTCTCTCTGTCTCTATCCAATAATAAATAAATAGGGATACCAAAAAAGGGTGTGTGCAGTGTGAACACCCTCAGGAATGTTCTGATACACACACACACACACACACACACACACACACACACACACACACACACACACACACACATTCTGGTGGGTTTATAGCCGGGACTGAATTTGTGTGGCGTTTACGTATTTGCAGCTTCAGTGAGTAGCTGGAACCAGTTCCCCAAGCTGGTTATTGGTCTGATGTTAGGATGTCTGCACACGTGTGTGAGAATTCTGGTGCTACCCCCCCTTGTTGGTGTTGTCTGCCTTTTGGAGTATTTATTTACTCATTTATTTTTGTCACTAGGCTTATTACTGGAGTTCCCTGTGTGCATGACTCTGAGACTCCCCGTGGCTGTCCCCCCTTCCCTTTAGATAAGGGTAAGAGGCAGACAGACAGAGAGAGAAAGAGGGAGAGAAGAGACACTGGGAGGAGAGTGCAGCACTGCTCCACCGCTCATGAACCCCCCCACCCCACAGGTGCTCCCATGTGGTGGCTGGGCTCAAACCAAGGTTCGTGTGTGTGTGTGTGTGTGTGTTGACTTGTGCATTTTCCAGGTATGCCATCTGCTGACCACTTTTTAAAAAATTTATTTATTGGATAGAGACGGTCAGAAATTGAGAGGGAAGGGGGAGATAGAGGCAGCAAGAGGCAGAGAGACAACTGCAGCCTTGCATCACCACTCATGAAGCTTTCCCCCTGCAGGTGGGGACTGGGGCTCGAACCTGAGTCCTTGCATGTTGTAACATGTGCGCTCAACCAGGTGCACCACACCTGTCTCCTCCCTTCTTTTAAAATAAAATTTTGGTTAATCAGTGTTACAGAAAGAGCCAGTGCCCCTGACATTTTCCGAAGCAGAGGAACTGCAAACAGAGGAGCCTTGCTGTCGGGGCTGTCTGGAGCAGAGGCTGGCATTCCTGCAGGTGGAAGCCATGACAGGTTTGTCTTCCTGTGTGAGCTTCTGCATGGCGCCTGCCCTTGGTTGGTGCCCACGACTTTGCTGCAGTAATACCCAACAGACCATGTAATAATTCTTCCTCACGTGACAGAACTTCAGTGTACCCGACCTCAACAAAACAGACCTGGCTTCAGACCTGCCTGTGGGCTTCAGTGAATATGTAACAGACTGTGTCCCCCATTCTCTCTGCTGTCACTAGCTGGGGCTGGTGCCATTAACTCTGCCTCCCTTTTCTCTGTAAGCCACCATCTGAGCCCACTGGACAGCCATGCTGACTGTCTAGAGCACCTTAGCCACTGCTTGGTGGGGCTGGGGACCCTGTAGGGAGCTAAGAAGATCTGAGTAGGGAGTCGGGCGGTAGAGCAGCGGGTCAAGCGCATGTGGCGCAAAGCGCAAGGACCAGCCTAAGGATCCTGGTTCAAGCCCCCGGCTCCCCACCTGCAGGGGAGCCGCTTCACAGGTGGTGAAGCAGGTCTGCAGGTGTCTGTCTTTCTCTCCCCCTCTCTGTCTTCCCCTCCTCTCTGCCTTCCATTTCTCTCTGTCCTATTCAACAACGACGGCAATAACAACACCAATAAAGCAACAAGGACAATAAAAGGGAATAAATAAATAAATAAATATTAAAAAATAAGAAGATCTGAATGAAAGAGGGGCGATATGGAGAGACGCAGACACACTGCCACGCGTCCTGGGGCCCCTCCCATGTGTGATGGATGGATCCTGTCTGACAGGGTCTCTTTATATGCCCACCGTGCTCAGGATTTTGTGCTGGTGATGCCCTGGCGTCTTAGTACAGGTGCACACAGTAAGCGGGTGTGACTCCCTCCCCGGGCCCTGTTCTTGGCATGAGGATGGCCAAAGACCTTGGCATGTCACAAGGGCAGGATGTGCTCTCCCCTGAGCCTTCCTGCCCTTTGTGCTTCCTTTACCCTCAAGAGCTGAGGACATTTTCAAGGAGAAAAAGTACTATAATGAACTTGGTAGTCTGACTTCAACTTTCAATTAAGTTTTGATTCTCTTTATTTATTTATTGGAAAGAGACAGTGAGTGAGAAATCAAGAGGGAAGGAGTCATAGAGAGGAAGAGAGACACTTGCAGCCCTGCTTCACCAGTCATAAAGCTTTCCCCCTACAGGGGCTGGGGGCTCGAACCTGCATCCTTGTGCACTGTAGTGTGTGCTCAACCAGGTGTGCCACCACCCTCATTTTTAAAATTATCGTTATATATTTATTGATTGGATAGAGACAGCCAGATTGAGAGGGGAGGAGAAGATAAGAGGAGAGAGACAGAGATAGCTGCAGCCCTGCTTCACCACTTGTGAAGCTTTCCCCTGCAGGTGGGGGTCAGAGACTTGAACTCGGGTCTTTGCACACAGTAATGTGTGTGCTTAACTGGGTGCACCACCACCTGGCCTCTTGTGTATTTTTCTCATAAAAAAATAAAATAAAATAAAATAAGTAGCTTAAGTACATTGGTTTTGGAGAATATTCTTGTGCAGCTGGGACTGTCCTGGGCATAGGGTATGGTAGGCACTTTGCAGTTACTGAATGAATAAATGAAGAAAGAGCAGGCTTCTGGCCCTGCCCTGAAGAGGCTCACCACAGCGCAGGGCCAAGGCTGGAACAATGTCAGGGATCTGTGGTCGTCTTTATAAAGAAACAGCAAAGAACTGCTTCCTACCAGCTGACCCGAAATCCCCTCAGTGCGCTGCCAGGCCCTCTCCCCCTTGCCGGTGGAGTCCAGGGCAGTGTGGCAGCCTTACTGGGCTGCCCCCTCCCTACTCCAGGCACCTAACCTTTCCTGAACCCTCTGTCCTCGTCTTTGGAATCAGCCTGCCTGAGCCTTCTGCGGGTCATTTATTACAGCCCCAGGTGGGAAATTCCCAGGGGGCTGGTTGGTGGTGCACCTGGTTAGGTGCACAGATTACTAAACTCAAGGATCTCCAGGTTCGAGCCCCGGCTCCCCACCTGCAGAGGGTCACTTCACAAGTGGCAAGGTGTCTCTCTCTCTGTCTCTTTCCCTCTCTATTTCCTTCTTCTCTCTCAACTTCTCTCTGTCCTGTCCAGTAATATGGACAAAATGCCTTCCAGGAGCAGTGGATTTGTAGTGCCGGCACCGAGCCCCAGTGATAACCCTGAAGGAAAACAAAAAAGTTCCCCATGAGGGGGTCAGTGCAGCCAGTAGAGTGCACATGTTGCCATCTGCGAGTATCCGGGTTCAAGCCCCCTGCCCCAGCACTCGTGGGGGGACAGCGCTCAGGTATAGCTCTGCATGGCTCTCTCCTCCCCATTTCTCCCTGTCTCATCCGCTGTACAAATAAAAGGACAAGGAAAACAAGGGTCTCCGGGCATAGTAGCATTGTGTGGTGCCGAGTCCCGGCAGTAAACCTGGTGGCTGTGGTGGCGGGAGGCGGTGGGGCAGGCATCTGAGAGGTCTTTGTAGCCTTGAGGTGGCCAGTGTCTTACCCTACCTTTGGTATGTAGAGTTACAGGGAATTATTATTATTATTATTATTATTATTATTATTAGTAGTAGTAGTAGTAGTAGTAGTAGTAGTGGTGTTGGTAGTACTAATTGGTACCACAGCACTGCTCAACTTTGGTTTATGGTTCTGTGTGGGGATTGAACCTGGGACTTTGGAGCCTCAGACATGATAGTCTCTGCATAACCATTATGCTGTTTACCCCTGCACTCCAGGAGTTATTTTCAGTGAGTTCCCCTTTGAGTTTATTAGGGTTGAACTAAGACACAGTCGCTGAATATTGTTCTGCATCCCTGAGAATAACACTGAATTCATTTTCTCTCCCTCCCCAGCCCATCCCCAGGCCCAGTCTTCAGATTAAACAGATGGTCCTGTGGAAGGCATGTGCTCGCTCATTCCTGGTGCTGCGGTGAAGGCTCTTCTGCACCGGTTGGATTTACAGTGATACTTGGCCACCTGGAAGTACGGCCAGTGGGAGTGTTCTCTGGGATTCTGTTTGCTGCTTCTTTCTGGAGACTGGCGGAGGCCTTGGTTGAACGCCTCATGGATTCCTGCCTCCTGGAAGCCTGTGGGACACGGAGGCCTGGAGTCTCTCGTGGAGATGGAGCCCTCTCTCCTTGCCCTGGATGGGAGTGTTTCTGCAGGTGTCCACCAGCTCCGCGTTGGGGCTCCTTGTGGAAGGTCAGTCTCCCCTCCTGTCATGCGTGTGTCTGCAGTGTCTCTCGTCCTGTGCCCACCTAGCCTTGAGGGGACTCTAGCCTTGCTGGATCCCGAGTTTGATGAGTCCATTTGTGTGTCTGATATGTCGCTCGTACTTGTGGGCTGGCACTGAGCTTGATAGGTGCTTCGGGGGTGGGGAGATAATATGAAGGCTCTGCAAAAACCTTTTCATGTCAGTGACACCGAAGGTCCCAGGTTCAAACCCCAGCACCGTCATAAGCCAGGATTTTTTGCTTGTTTGTTTGTTTGTTTGTTTTCTGACTATGAGTCCACTGCTCCCGGTGGCCATTTTTTCCATTTTATTGGCTAGGACAAAGAAGGATTGAGAGGGGAAGGGAAGCTAGGGAGAGAGAAAGACAGACACCTGCAGACCTGCTTCGCCACTTGGGAAGTGTCCTTCCTGCAGGTGGGGACTTGGCTCGAACCCAGGTCCTTGTGCACTGCAGCGTGTGCACTCAAGCAGGTGCGCCAGCACCCAGCCCCTCTGAGGGTGAACCCCTCGCCCGCTCTGCCGTGTGGCTCAGACTGGCACCTGCTGTAACCCTTGCCCTTCTCTGTTGGGTGGGTGGAGCAGCAAGCTGTGGAGGGTGTGGGAGCTCCTGTGACCCCCGGAGCCGCTGGCCCAGGGAAAGGCCTCTGGGGAGCAGAAGTGTCCCCTGGGCCTCGAAAGCCTTTCTGAGCAGAGCCAGATGGGCAGTGCTGGACTTTGAACTGGGCACTGCTGGTTGGTGTGGGCAGGGGCGGCAAAGGTCACCGTCCCTGGAGCCCACGCAGAGGCCAGGCTGCCGGCCAGCGGGGGACATAAAGGGAACTCTTGTCAGCCTGAAGGTACCTGACTCAGACTTGGCCGCAGAGGCCTGTGGCTGTCCTGCCGGTGACCGAAGAGAGGGCTGTCCCTTGAGCTCTGACTCCCCGGCTGAGTGGTGGCTGGCCCCTGGGGCTGTTGCCTTAGCTCCAGCTTGCTTGTGGGAGAGTGACAAGTCACACAGCCAGTGCCTGGGGCGCTCAGGTCACCCAGGGCCACCTGGCTTCACGTAGGGTGGAGCCTGGGCTTTGGTTCTGATTGGGTTCCCACTTCTGCTGATGTCAGATGGCTCTTCCCAGAGAGGCTTTCCCTGACCTCTGATGGTCTCCCTCCCGAGAAGTCAGTGGGTGTCTTGCTCACAGGCCAGATGTGTAGTAGGCGGTTGTCACATATGCCACCCCCCCAGCGCCCCTCAGCTTCCCTGGAAAACAGAAAAAAGGAAATTTTCTCTCTTTCTTTTTTTTTTGATTGTTGAAACTATTATTTTCTTATTTTTCTTTGTAGATTTAATTTATTTGTAAATGAGAAAGATAAGAGAGGAGAGAAAGAACCAGGCATTACCCAGGTACATGTGCTGCCAGGGATTGAACTCGAGACCTCAAGCACGAGAGTCTGACGCTTTATCCACTGTGCCACCCACCAGACCACCTTAGCCTCATTTTTGATCTTCTGTATAGCTTAGTCAGTCCAGTCCCACCCTCAGGGTACTGGCTGTCTGCTCTACAACTGAGCACACTGAGGTTCTGAGAAACCATGTAACTTGCCCAGGGCTATTTTTATTATTTACTTATTTTTTTTTTGCCACCATGTTTCCCTGGGACTTGGTGCTTCCACAGCTCCGTGGCTTCCCTCCCTCCTTCCCTTCCTTCTTTTTCCCCTCCCTTCCTTCATTCCTCCCTCTCCCTCCTTCCCTTTCTTCCTTGAGAGATGGGGGACAGGTAGAGGAAGGAATGGAAGAGAGACAGAGGGAAGGAGAGACACCTGCAACACTTTCACCATTTGTGAAGCCCCCTCCCCCTTGGGACCGTGCCAAGAGAAGGAACAGGAAGCTAGAAAGCCACTGCCTTCTGCTGTTTTACACTGAACCCCAGCACTTCAGTTCAAGGGGAAAGACTTCCTTCAAGGTCTTTAGAAGCGTGTGTGTGTGTGTGTGTGTGTGTGTGTGTGTGTGTGTGTGTGAGAGAGTATGTGTGCATGTGTGTATGTGTGCTAGTGTGTGTGTGCATGTGCGTGTGTGTGTGCGTGAGTATGTGTGAATGTGTGTGCATGTGTGTGTGCGTATGTGTGCATGTGCGTGTGTGTGTGTGAGTGTGTGTGCGCGCATTTGTGTGTGAGTGTGTGAATGTGTGGGTGTGTGCATGTGTGAATGTGTGGGTGTGTGCATGTGAGTGTGTGTGCGCGTGTGTGAGAGTATGTGTGCATGTGTGTGTGCTAGTGTGTGTGCATGTGTGTGTGTGTGAGCATGTGTGAATGTGTGTGTGCGTGTGTGAGTATGTGTGCATGTGTGTGCATGTGCGTGTGTGTGAGTGTGTGCATGTGTGAATGTGTGGGTGTGTGCATGTGAGTGTGTGTGCGCGTGTGTGCGTGCATGTGTGTGAGTGTGTGTGTGTGAATGTGTGTGTGTGCATGTATGAATGTGTGTGTGTGTGTGTGTGTGTGTGTGTGTGCATGTGAGTGTGTGTGTGCGTGTGTGTGACGCTGCTGGCTGTGTTATGCCCTTGAGTGCTTAGAGTGGAGGGTCTGTTTAGTTCTTTGGAGAGGCAGCCTCTCAGCCTCTCAGCCTCTCAGTGAGTCCTGCCTCTCACTTCTCAGTGGGTCCTGTCTCTCCCTGTCCCTACCATTTGAGGAAGAGGCAGCAGCCACAGGCTCCTGGGGTGCGGTGACACTGGCCTCCTAGTCTGGCCTCTCTGAGTCTGCGTCTGCAGGGCTCCAGTGCTGTGGGTCAGTGGGGTTTATGCAGTGGGGAAGGGGCTGCCTGCCAGGGCCAAGGGAGACAGGGAGAGGAGGGCTCTCCCTGCAGGGGCTTCCTGAGGGTCTCTGGGGAGGTTTGCCTTAACTTGCAGTGGTGAGCAGATGTGTCCGGGGGGACATGAGGGGCTCAATAGGAAAAGCAAATGGGGAAGGGCCTGGGTGGGGCACACCCAGTTAAGCACACTTGTCACAGTGTGCAAGGACCCAAGTTTGAGGCCCTGGTCCCCACCTGCAGGGGGAAAGCTTTGTGAGTGGTGAAGCAGGGCTGCAGGTGTCTCTCTGATTCTCTCTTTCTCTCTGTCTTCCCCACCTCTCTCAATTTCTGGTTTTATTTATTTATTTATTTACTTATTATCTTTATGTATTTATTGGATAGAGACAGCCAGAAATCAAGAGGAAGGGGGAGATAGAGAGGGAGAGAGACAGAGACACCTGCAGCCCTATTTCACCACTCACAAAGCTTTCCCCCCTGCAGGTGGGGACCGGGGGCTTGAACCTTGGCCCTTGTGCACTAAACTTGTGCGCTCAACCAGTGCTCTATTACCTAGCCCCATGAGCTGTTTCTTTTCAATACATAAATAAAAATGATTTTAAATACTTAAAAATCAAAAAGAAAGAAAATCCAGTGGTGAAGTCGAGACAGCATCTCTGCCTTTCTACCCCTCTTTCTCTCACCCTTTTTTGCTTTGTCCCCCACCCCCACCCCCACCCCCACCCCCACCCCCACCCCCACCCCCACTTATCACAAGGCCACAGCTCTGCCTTTCCCGTTTTATCCGTTACTCCACACAACAACCAACCCCATTATGGTGGTCTGGCTTATCTGTCTCCCCTCCACGGTAAGTTGGACTCACTGCCCAAAGTCCCAGAAAGACCCTCACCTCCCTCCTGTGCAGCGGCCAAGTTGCTGCCCCACCGGTGAGCCTGCGCCCCTGGGTACAGACAGGGCAGCTCACACGTTTAGGGCACCTGGCAGCGGGCTGGCTGATTAACTTCTGAAGGAGCCGGAGTCCAGAGACAAGCTACTGCGTCCTTAGCTCATGCTGACTTCCTCACACAGTCCTCTCCCTCTCCCTCTCCCTCTCCCTCTCCCTCTCCCTCTCCCTCTCCCTCTCCCTCTCCCTCTCCCTCTCCCTCTCCCTCTCCCCTTCCCTCTCCCTCTCTCCCTCTCCCTCTCCCTCTCCCCCTCCCTCTCCCTCTCTCCCCCTCCCCCTCCCCCTCCCTCCCTCCCTCTCCCTCTCTCTCCCTCCCTCTCCCTCTCCCTTTCTCCCTCCCTCTCCCTCTCCCTTTCTCCCTCCCTCTCCCTCTCCCTTTCTCCCTCTCCCTCTCTCCCTCTCCCCTTCCTTCTCTCCCTCTCTCCCCCTCCCCTCCCCCTCTCCCTCTCCCTCTCCCTCTCTTTCTTCCTCTCCCTCTCCCTCTCTTTCTCCCTCTCCCTCTCCCTTTCTCCCTCTCCTTCTCCCTCTCCCTCTCTTTCTTCCTCTTCCTCTCCCTCTCTTTCTCCCTCTCCCTCTCCCTTTCTCCCTCTCCCTCTCCCTCTCCCTCTCCCTCTCCCTCTCCCTCTCTTTCTTCCTCTCGCTCTCCCTACCAACAGGAGAGTAGAGGTTGTGGCACACAGCCCCCAGAGGCCCTGGGCTTCACAATTTACTGGTGGGCAGTGCTGATGGCGTCATCTCTTTTAGTTTTTGTCACCGGGGCTGTACTGCTCAGGTCACATTTCCCACAAAGAGAGAGAGACACACAGAGAGTCATCGTGACACTGGCGCTCCCTCCAGTCACGTGGTGGCTTTGGGGTTTGAATTTAGCATCCCTCCGGGCTGTGCGCCTCCCATCAGGCCTGCTGGTCCTGGTGGTGGCGCTGCTCTTGGTGCTGCAGGCAGTACTGCTAGTGCTCAGACTGCTGCTCAGGGCACCTCGGGGTCTTCTCAGCCCCTGGCGACTGCGAGGACCGTGCCTGTAGCCAGGAATGGCCTTGTCCTCAGTCCCCCAACTGCAGCTCAGTTCCTTGGAGGAACGGGTCTGTTTTGGATCCTCGCTGTGTATTCACTGGTTTTCTCCTGGCTCCCGCAGCGCCTAGCACCCCGCCCCCCAGCACGGGGGCTAGAGGCTGCTGTGCTTACTACCCCTCTGCTTTCACAGCAGTCCTGGGGCCCTCAGGGAACGGCTGTGACCAGCCCTGGGCCTGCGTAGCGGCCACTGCTGATGAAGGCCTGGTATGTGCCCGTTCATCTTCCAGCCTGACGTGGGCATGGCTCCCCACTGGATGGAGAAAGCGAGGCTCAGAGAGAGCCAGCAGATGGCCACGCTTTTCTCTCGCTTTTCTCTGGAAGGACTGGAGAAGCGGGATCCAGCCGGTGGCCATGCACCTGCTTGAGCGCTCACGTCGCGGTGCACAAAGACGTGGGTTCGAGCCCCCTGGTCCCCACCTGCAGGGGGAAGCTTCATAAGGGGTGAAGTAGGCAGGGCTGCAGGTATCTGTCTGTCTGTCTCATTCTCTACCTCCCTTCCCCTCTCAAATCATCTATGTTCCATCTATTTATAAGAAGGAAGGAAGGAAGGAAGGAAGGAAGGAAGGAAGGAAGGAAGGAAGGAAGGAACAGGAAGAGGGAGGAAAGAAGGGAAAATGACCACCTGGAGCAGTGGAGGATTTATAGTGTGGACATCAAGCCCCAGCGGTAACCCTGGTGGCAATAAAAAATGGAGGGCCAGGCGGTGGTGCATCTGGTCAAGCGCTCATTGCACAAGGTTCCAGGTTCAAGTCCCCTGTCCCCACCTGCAGGGTGAAAGCTTCACGAATGGTGAAGCAGGGCTGCAGGTGTCTCTCTGTCTCTTTCCCTCTCTCTCTCCCTCTTCCCTCTCAATTTCTCTCTGACTCTATCCAAAATAAATGAATAATTAATTAAAATAAAGGTTTAAATTAAAGTCAAGACACGTTTTTTGCATAGAAGAATGTCATGCCTTTTCCACAACCTAGCTGACCCTTCTATTGGCCGCTCAGGTTAGTGTGTGAGCGAGTAAAGCTTCCAGTGATCGCCATTGTTTCTCATCTCTAAATGTAGATGATCTCTCATCTCTCGTGTCCTGAACTCATGGTGAAGGTTGGGGAGGGGTTTAGTGAAGGACTTGCTTCCTTCTCTGGTGGGTCAGGAGTACTCGGGGAACACCAGCCATTTTCACAGAAAACACAGATTAAACCATATACAGAAGGGGCCAGGCAGTACGTAGCACAGGTTAAGTGCACATAGTGTGAAGCACAAAAACCAGCCCAAGGATCCCGGTTCAAGCCCCCGGCTCCCCACCTGCATGGGAGTCACTTCACAAGTGGTGAAGCAGGTCTGCAGGTGTCTGTCTCTCCCCCTCTCTGTCTTCCCCTCCTCTCCTCCATTTCTCTCTGTTCTGTCCAACAACAACAGGAATGATAACAATAACAACAACAAGGTCAACAAAATGGAAACAGTGGCCTCCAGGAGCAGTGGATTTGTAGTGCAGGCTGTGATAACTGTGGAGGCGAAAAACAAATGTACACGCAGAATAAAGGATGTTTAGGAGGGCTGGAAGCGAGGCTCACTGGAATAGGGAGTTGTTTGGCCGTGGCATGACCCAGGGCCAGCCTGACCCTCATCACACCAGGGGACTGGATGCCATAATCTCTTCCCTCTCCCTCTCTCCCCTTCTCCCTCTCTCCCTCCCCTTCTCCCTCTCCCATCCTTTCTCCCTCTCCCTCTCCTTCTCACCCTCACTCTTTCCTCCTTCCCCTTCTCTTCCCTCTCCCTCTCTCCCCTCCCCCTCAGTCTCTGGTCTTGCTTTTTTCTGTATGAAAAGTAAAAGTAAAAAAAAAAAAAATCAGGCTGCGTGATCTCCTGGACTTTAAGTTTGTCTCTGAGCTTCCTTCGGTGGTTTGCACAGCGTGCTGGAGGGCTTGGTTAAGTCTGTCTGAATCATTTTCCTGTGGATGTTTTCAGCTCTGTGGGACCCGCAGGGCTGTCAGGACCCGTCACTCCTGCAGCCTGGACGGCAGGCGTGCAGGTGAGCGTGGCTGTGTTCCAGTCAGATCTCATTTACAGCAGCAGGCAGTGGGCTCGGGGGCTGCCCCGAGGTCTGAGTGAAGGGAGAGCCGCCTCCTGGGTCATAAATGCCGAGAGAAAATGCTTCTAAGATATGCCCTTCACGGGAGTCTCTTTCCACAGCATGCGGTGGTGGTTGCCTGGGACTCCTGCCCTGCTCCTGTCCTCTGTGTGCTTAGGAGGCCTTCCTCAAGGCCGGGCCATTGTCCAGGATGCCACACAGGCAGGGGCAGGGGCAGGGGCAGGGGCAGGGGCAGGGGCAGGGGCAGGGGCGTCATCTCTGAGCGTCACCGGGCCTCTGGTCAAAGCTGGCTGCACAGCCCAGGTCCTGAACTGGACGCACAGGCCTTGCTGTAGCTGCCATGCCGGCCCTGCTTCAGGGCAGCCCGTCCCCTGCTCCCTGGGTGACCAGAAGCCTCAGGAGATCCTTAGCCTCTTCGGTGGATGGTTGTAATTATTATTGCCCGGGTGTGGTCATTGGAACAAACACGGTCAGTATTTTGAGATTTTATTTTATTTTTTGACAGTTTCTTTTTTTTAAAGTTTTTATTTTTAAATATTTATTTATTCCATTTTGCTTCCCTTGTTGCTTTATTGTTGTAGTTATTATTGTTGTTGTTATTGATGTTGTCATTGTTGGATAGGACAGAGAGAAATGGAGAGAGGAGGGGAAGGCAGAGAGGAGGAGAGAAAGACAGACACCTGCAGACCTGCTTCACTGCTTGTGAAGCGACTCCCCTGCAGGTGGGGAGCTGGGGGCTTGAACCGGGATCCTTAATCTGGTCCTTGCGTTTTGCCCAACTTGTACTTAACCCGCTGCGTTACTGCCCGACTCCCTTATTTTAATTTTTTTGTTATCTTTATTTGATAGAGACAGCCATAAATCAAGAGGAAGGGGGATATAGAGAGGGAAAGAGACAGACAGACATCTGCAACACTGCTTCAACATTCGTGAAGCTGTCCCCCTGAAGGTGGGGGCCAGGGGCTTGAACCTGGGTCCTTGTACACTGTAATGTGTGTGCTTAACCAGATGTGCCACCACCCAGCCCGGGTTTTTGAGATTTTATTGATTAATTTTTAATATTTCAAAACATTTTAAAAGTAATTTTTAAAATATTTTTATTTGTTATTGGATAGAGACAGAATCCAATCTGGTCCCCTTCGCCTACACTGAACTTCTCTGTTCCAGTCTCTTGGAAACAGAGTTGGCAGTCAGCTGAGGTCAAGAACAAACACCTCATCACAGACCCCTGCGAGCGTCAACCCGGCTTTGACCTAGCACGTTATGATCGGGCCCTCCTCAATCGCTATCGAACAGGCCATGGCCGGTGCGCCACTATGTTCCATCGCTGGGGAGCCAGAGACGACCCGAACTGCCCCTGCGGCTCCAGACACACTATGACCCACATAGTCAACGACTGCCACCTCTCCAGATTCAAAGGAGGTCTCGAAACTTGACATCAGGCTCAACCTGACGCTGTGGACTGGCTACGGAAGAAGGGCAAACGCTGGAAGAAGAAGAAGAGACAGAAGAGTTGAGAGGAGAGGGGGAGAAAGAGAGGGCAAAAGACAGAGAGACACCTGCAGCCCTGCTTCACCACTCATGAAGCTTTCTTCCTGCAGGTGGGGACCAGGGACTTGAACCTGGGTCTTTGCACACTGTCATGTGATTGCTTAACCTAAAGGTGTGCCACTGCCTGGCTCTATTTTAAGACATTTTTATTATCTTTATTTATTGGATAGAGACAGTCAGAAATTGAGAGGGAAGGAGAAGATAGAGAGAGAAAGTGACAGAGAGACACCTGCACCTGTGGCACAGGCGTTGGGGGGGGGGGTCTCTGAGTCTCTTCACAAGCAGCAAACAGGTCTGCAGGTGTCTCTCTATCTCCCCTTCCCCTCTCAATTTCTCTCTGTGCTAATCAATACAAATTGAAGCCTCAATAATAACCTTGGAGGCAAAAAACAAAAAACTTAGTCTACGGAAACTCTTTTTTTTTTCCCTTCTCATTATTCTGACCCTGGGGCCCAAGAGGTGTGCTCAGGTAGCAGTGATGGGAGTTTGTTGAGTGCCCACGTTTCAAGATATATCCTCTTTATTTACTGTATTCTTTCCACCTCGGCCCTCACCCAAGGTTCCCACTCCCACCCCATCCCCACAGATAACCACTCTCGTTCTCCCAGAGTCTTGGAAACAGGCTGGCGTTTTGTTTTCACACTCATGATCCCACTGTCTGTATTCTCCAATGAGTGAAGCTGTCCTGCAGCTGCATCTTCACCTCCTGACTGGCTTCACTGAGTGTCGCCTTTCCAGATGTCTCCTGACAGGCTCAGGAAGAAGGTGCTGGAGACTGAAGGAAGTAGTGACTAACAGGCCACTGCCTCTGATGAGGAAGGTGGACCTGGCGTCAAATCCCCCGCCCCAGTCACTGGGCCACCGACTTTTTGGCCACTTTTGGCTGGCCAGCCCAGTGAGCACACTTATCATCTGCAATCCTGTGGGGGGATCTTCTCTGGCTTTCTTTGGCCTTGTCAGGGGGTTGGGCTTCCTGCTTGTTGGTCTGTTTTTGTTTTGTTTTCCATTCTGATTACTGTTTTTGCCGGGCTGGATCTCTGCGCCGTCTATGAGTCCACATGGGGCGAGGGGGGTGGTCAGCTGTCCTTGATTACCAGGAACTGCCCTGACTCCCCCCTTCCCCATGGAGGCTTATCTGGTTCCAGCCAAAGGGCAGCTGCTCATGGTCTCTGAGTGGCTTGGGGGCTGTCTTTAGAGTCAGGCAGCGACGTAAACAAACAGCAGCCAGGACAGGCTCCTCACCGCACGTCCAGGGACGTCAGGATGCTGCTCGAATCAAGAGCTTCCACGGGGGCTCCGCTGGGGGACGGATGGTGCTGGGGCTTCCCGCCTCTGACCTGGGCTAGGGTGCTTGGCTTCCATGGGCCTGCGGTTCCTCTTCTGTGCAGTAAGGCCAGTTGGAAGGAGCCGGGCTGATTTCCAGTGACCTCTGAACATGACACAGTAAACTCTGAGTCTGACTCAGACTTGGGAGTCATGTTGTTTCTGCAGCCATCTGGCTCCCAGTTATGGACTCAGTTGAGGCAAATCTTGGGACTCTGAGGCTGTGGTTCTGCATCCCCTGTGTGCCTATGTGCTTGCTGAGGGAGGAGGAGTGAGACACCTCTGGGGCTCGTTCACAGTGAGGCCTGACTTTTCTGGGAGGAATCATGGAGGAGAGAGGTGTTGGAGTTGAGCAGAGAGCAGAAGAAAGAAAGAAAGAAAGAAAGAAAGAAAGAAAGAAAGAAAGAAAGAAAGGGGGGGGGGAAGGAGGTAGATAGCATTATGGTTATGCAATAGACTCACTCTCATGCCTGAGACTCCAGAGTCCCAGGTTCAATCCTGTACACCATAAGCCAGAACTGAGCAGGGCTCTGATTAAAAAGAAGGAGGAGAAGGAGAAGGAGAAGGAGAAGGAGAAGGAGAAAGTGCTGGAAGCATGACCCTGGGTCACAGAGCTGCCTGGGCGGATGCCCCAGAGCATGTCCCGGTGGCCGCAGGTGAGCTGGCTGAGTCTGTGCCTGTGCGCAGCTGAGTCTTGTGGCTGAGAAGGCCTCCTGCGCGTGGAGCAAGGCCCGGGGCTGAGGCCGTCCTTCCACAGAGAAACCGGGCTCAGCGTCCACCCGACGGGAGACAGAGTCACTGGCGCTGGTCTCAGCAGGAAACAGGCCCCACGCAAAGCCTGCTTCCGACTCGAGAGGGAACTGAGAGACCCAGGCAGCTCCATAGACAGTCTGTCCAAGCCTGGACTGTCCGGAGAAGAAGTCGCTGGAAGGAAGAAATCCGTGTTCTGGAGAAGCCTGAGAGACACCCTGTGCTCACAGCGGCTTTATTAATAGCAGCAAAAACCTGGAAACAACCAAACTGCCCTTTGACAGGTGACTGGATACAAAAATTACAGCACATCTACTCAACAGAGTATTACGCAGCAATGAAAAAGGATGACGTTGTGTCCTTTGGGATGAAGTGAATGGAACTGGAGAAGATGAAGCTCAGGGAAGCCAGTCAGGAGGGGAAGGAAACTCCAAGATGGTGTCACTCTTATGTGGAGTATAGAGAATTGGACATACGAACGTGGGAAAAAAAAAAAAAGTCAACCTGTTTCCAAGCCTGAGGGAGAACTCTAGTGGTAATCCGTGGGGGTGGGAGCGGGGACACAGCTGTGCTGACAGGAGTGGTGAGGAAAAAAAAAAAAAGAAGTTGAAACTGATGCTCAGTAACACAGAAGTGTGAGCCCTGCTTTGCTTTATTTTCTTCTTTTTTACTTTCATAAAAATATCAATACAAACTGGAAGTGTGGGTTTGGCGGTTGGAACGTAGATATGCATACCCTGTGAGTTCATTTTTTCTTCTTGAATGTTTTCCCCCAATGATAAAGTGAATGCAAGTTCTTCGGACCCAAGGATTCTTGGGAGAAAAGATTTCTGTTCACAGGGAGCCAGGTGGTGGTACAGCTGGCTGAAAGCACGTTACAGTGAGCAAGGGCTCTCTCAGGTTCAATCCCCTGGTCCCCACCTGTCAGGGGGGAGCATCCCAAGTGGTGAAGCAGGACTGTAGGTGTCTCTCTCCCTCTCTGTCACCTCTTTCTCTCTTAATTTCTGGCTGTCTCTATCCAATAAATAAGTAAAGATAATTAAAAAATTTTAAAAATGATTGGATTCTTGGGAGAGCATTCAGGGTCTTTTAGATATGTACAGATGGCTGAAAGTGTCTACAGCTCTCTAACCAAGCTTCTTTTTTATATTGGAGTGACACTCTGGCCTCTCTTATGAAATTAAAAAAAAAAAACATATATGGGCATCGGTGAATCCCACCTGTCCTTTTGTCACTGGGCATCTAGGCTGCTTCCACTCTGGGCTGTTGTGAGCAATGCAGCTATGAACACAGGTGTGCACATGCGCCTTCTAAGTAGTGAGGTGTGCACATGCGCCTTCTAAGTAGCGCTTGAGTGTCCACTGGGCAAATACCCAAGAGTGTTATTGCTGAGTCATAAGGTAATTCCTTTTTTATTTTTTTCATTTTTCATTTTATTTATTTTCCCTTTTGTTGCCCTTGTTGCTTTTATTGTTGTAGTAGTTATTATTGTTGTTGTTATTAGATAGGACAGAGAGAAATGGAGAGAGGAGGGGAAGACAGAGAGGGGGAGAGAAAGACAGACACCTGCAGACCTGCTTCACCGCCTGTGAAGTGACCCCCTGCAGGTGGGGAGCCGGGGGCTCGAACCGGGATCCTTATGCCGGTCCCTGCACTTTGCACCATGTGCGCCTATCCTGCTGCGCTACCGCCTGACTCCCCCCTTTTTTATTTGTTTACACACTCTCCATACAGTCTTGCAAAGGGGCTGCCCCAGTCTGCATTCCCACCAGCAGTGAAGCAGAGCCCCTTTTCTCCATAACCTCTCCAGCACCTGTTCTGTCCTGCTGTGTTGACGGAAGCCCTTCTCTCAGGTGTGAGATGGGATCTCAGTGTAGTTTATAATGTACATTTCTCTAAGGATAAGTGAAGTGGATCATGTGTCTGTGGGCCGTGTGTATGTATCTATCTCTTCTTTAGAAAACTGTCTCTTTAGTTCTTTGGCCCTCTTTCTTATTGGGCTATTTTTGCTTCTTTTGTAGGTCAGTGCCAGTTCTGGACAGGTGTTGGGTGCATGGTGTGTACCTGTCTTCTCCCCCGTACCGGGCCACCTGCGTATCGTGGCGTGGCTTGCTTTCGCCGAGTAGAAGCAGTCTGGTCCGGTGTATCCCCACGTGCTTCCTCCTGTTTCCGTTCCCCACAGCAGGGTCCCGATGTCCACCCCCCTTGGGTGTGAGCTGAGGTTGCAGCCTGTGCCGGGCGTGCCTTGGACGCCGTGTGGGATCCTGGGGCCGGCGTGCGGTTCTTGAATCGTGCCCTTAATCTTTACAGCAGCCCCGGAAGCTTTTCTTGCTCACTGGTCAGGTCTCTCCATTGTCCGGGCAGAATCTCAGGAGGCCTCTTGCTTTTGTTTCTGACTTGGTCCCGGCTCATTGCTGTAGCAAGGCCCCGGCGATTGTATCTGGGTAAGTCGCAGCCTGTGCTGTTTGGTCCTGGCAGCCCCGGGACCCCTCTTGTGGCAGCTTTAAATGAGCTACTGCACTGAGGCATTTAGCTCTGCCGAGCACACGCCAAGTACTTGGTGAAGTCCGCTCATCTTACTGGCTGCCACCTGCAAGTGGCTCAGTGGTCAGCGAGGGTCTGGAGTCTGCTGGTGCTTGTTGGCAGGACTCATCTGGCCCTGCTTCTCCCAAGCTGGAAACTCTTTTCATGGGGCGGCTGGTGGCGCAGCTGGTTGTGAGAGCACTGGGATTAGAGCCCCCCCTGTCCTCACCTGCAGGGGGGCAGTTTTGCAAGGGGTGAAACAGGTCTGCAGGTCTCTTTTTCTTTCCCTTTTAAAGAATTTCATTCATTACAAAGATAGGAAGAGAGAGGGAGCGGGAACCAGAAAGCACTCTGGAACACGTGCGGCTGGGGATTGAACTTGGGACTTCCTGCTTGAGAGACCAGTGCTTTATCCACTGTGCCACCTCCCAGACCACTGCAGGTGTCTGTCTGTCTCTTCCTCTCTATCTCCCACTTCCCTCTCAATTTCTGACTGTCTCTATCCAATAAACAAATAAAGGCGATAAAAAATAAGAATTTTTTTCTTTACTAAGCCTTCACAGATGGATCTAATTGTCACCCGAGTCACATTTTCATTCTGACAGGAGCAAGAGGTGGACGGGAGGGGGGAAGGAAAAGAAAAAAGCCCAGACAGTGTTTGTAGGCGTGATTAAGCAGGCACTGAGATCAGCACCTCCAAATGGTCTGGAGACTTGCAGTTGACACAGCATTTTGGATCCAGACCATGCTGGCTGCTGGTGTCTTGCATCTCCCCAAATGATAAATGTTGAGATAACAAAAAAGATAACAGTGAAAGGGAAAATTAAAGGAAATTCAGATGGGGCTTAGCAGATGAATTGCACAGCTCTGATGTGGTGAGTGGCTGAGAAATGGATGTAACTTTCCGCTGCTTGGCATTTGTTTATTTTATTTGTTAATTTATTTGATACAGACAAAGAGAAATCAAGAGGGAAGGATGAAATGGAGAAGAAGAGAGACAGAGAGACACCTGCAGCTCTGCTTCACCACTTATGGAGTTTTCTCATTGCAGGTGGGGACCTGGGGCTTGAACCTGGGTCCTTGATGCATTGTAACATGTGCGCTCTACCAAGGGTGCCGCTGCCCAGACCCAGTAAACTACATATATATATATATATATATATATATATATATATATATATATATATATATAATTATTAAATATTAGAGAGAGACAGAGACTACGACCAGAGCATTGCTCAGCTTTGGCTTATACTGGTGCTGAGGATTGAACCTGGGACCTTTGGTGCCTCCATCATGAACGTCTTTTTGCTTAGCCATTATGCTATTGCTTGTGCGATCCCTGCCCTTTACTGAAGGCCCACTATGTGTCAAGATTTAAAGAGTTCTTCCCAATAACCCCAAGATCCTCACCTTATAGGTGTAAAAACAGACACCCAGGGGCCGGGTAGGGTAGTGGTGCGCCTGGTTAAGTGCACGTGCTGCAGTGAGTGTGCAGGCATCCGGGCTCAAGCCCCCCAGTCTCCACCTGCAGGGGAAGCTTCATGAGCAGTGAAGCAGGGCTGCAGTTAACTCTGTTCCTCTCTACCTCACCCTTCCCTCTTGTTCTCTCTCTCTCTCTCTCTCGGTGACACCTAGTTAATAGGGATGAATTCGAGACTGCAAACTCCCCTGGGACTTTTGACCACATTTCTTGGGGCTTCCCGTCTCTCTCCTGTCCCCCAGATGTCAAAATGCACTACAGGGAAGGTCAGAACTGTCCTTCCATATGGACTGAGGGCCCCGTGGGACTCTGGGTCTTTATGCCTGGTGGAAGTGACACTAGGCTGCTATATTTACAGTCACAGGTCCCCTGTAGTGGCTCCGGAAGTCATAACCCATGGCCAGCATTCTGGAGGATGACAGGAAGTCATACCCCGGGCTCTCCTGCCTTGCAGGGTGACCATGACCTGGTAGCCACGGGGGAGACGGGGGTGGGGCAGGCAAGATTGCTGGACAGGGAGTGGAGACTTTCTACAAACAGTTTTGTGCCCCATTGTGGGCAGATTCCTGGATTGTTACTGGGTTACTCAAACAGCCAGATTTGGATCAGGAAGCCCGGGTTGTAGAAAGATAATGTGAGATCTTCCTATCATAAGCTCTCACCATTTGAGAAGACCCAGCTTTCTATGTGGCCACCCTAGTAGTGATTGTGGCTGTCAGATTTTCCAAGCCCAGGGCTTTTGGCTCTGTGAGGATGGGGTGGGGGTGGGGGGCAGGGGAGCAGCTAAGGAAAAGGAAGAGCAATTCCACACCCAGCTTCTTCCTGATGGAGTTTGTGTCCTCACAGAAAACAAGGGTCTGATTCACTCGGCTGGAGCGGCCTCCCGGCCTGGGCTGAGTTCCTGTGCCTGCCCGTGACTCAGGAGGAAGTTCCATTTTACTGAAACTGTGGCTGTGTGTTGCCTTCATGCCATGTTCTCTGTCTTAATTTTGTGGCTGCTTCATCTTTTTGGAATTTGCTTTTTTTTTTCTTTCTTTCTTTCTTTTTCTGGGTAAATATGTCAAAGTGACATGCACTTATGACTCCATGAAGCAGTTCCGGCTTCAGCCTTCCACATCCCTCCTCTGGCCTCCTGGACGGCATGTCTCCAGCATGATGGGATGGCAGGGCAGTGGGTGGGCAGGATGGGGAGCAGGCACCCCCACTGGCTGTCAAGGCTCTCCTGCCACCTGCAAGCATGTCACCAACCCCCACCACTGTCTGCTGCTTGGAGCTCCGGTCTTTCATACTTCTGCATGGCCTGGCATCCGCCCTTCTTCTCTGGGGAGTCCAGGCTCAGTCTTGAGACTGGCTAACAGTCCCCATCACCCAGGGCCTCTCAGGCCTGCCGGGTTTCTGCCTTGCTTGTGAGCTTCTCTTTGGGGTGTAGGTGCAGCAGCTGCTGGAATGTCTGGGCCCGTTATCACAGGAGGTGGAGCGTGACGCGTCACCAGTGGTGAGAGGGATGCCTCATCCTGCTGGGAAGTCTGCTCCCTCTCCAGTGCTCACCCCTCTGTGACCTCACACCCAGCTGTGTGGCCTGCAGTGCCTCCTCTCGCCTGCCCAGCTGAGAAGGAACCAGTAGCTCTGTTCCCTTGGGCCACGGGCATGGTGAGCTCTTCCTGGCCTTCTGTGTCCTGTTATTTTTGCTGGTTCCTCTCTCTCCCCTCCCCTTTTCAACATGTAAAGCTAATTGCCTTACACACACACACACACACACACACACACACACACACACACACACACTTTTCTCACTCCTGTCCTTTCTCTCTCTCACACACACACACTTTCTCACTCCTGTCCTTTCACACACACACACACACACACACACACTTTTCTCACTCCTGTCCTTTCTCTCACACACACACACACACACACACACACACACACACACACACACACACACACACTTTCTCACTCCTGTCCTTTCACACACACACACACACACACACACACTTTTCTCACTCCTGTCCTTTCTCTCTCTCACACACACACACTTTCTCACTCCTGTCCTTACACACACACACACACACACACACACACACACTTTCTCACTCCTGTCCTTTCACACACACACACACACACACACACACACACACACACTTTCTCACTCCTATCCTTTCTCTCTCTCTCTCTCTCTCTCTCTCTCTCTTTCTCTCTCTCTCACACACACACACACACACACACACACACACTTTCTCACTCCCGTCCTTTCTCCTGGACCTTTCTCTTTCCTTGTCTCTCATGGACCTCTGCTTCATGAGTCTGTCTTTGCCAGGAGCCTGCGAGCATGTCTGGTGGGATGCCCAGGGTGTTTTGTTTCTTCCCCACTCTGTAATTCAGAACTTTAAATAGGGGCCAGTTCATGGTTGGTGATAAATGAAGCATTTGCAAGAGGCCTGGCTGAGGCTTTTCAGAATGAAAGAGGATGGGAGAGTCCAGGCTCCTTTCCCCTCCCCTGGGGCTGTTTTTCCTTCAGATCATCAGTGACCATAAGAGAATGTGTGCAGTGCTCTCTGGGAACGGGGAGAGGGGCTTCTCCATCCTAAATAAGGAAGAGTGACAGACATCTGTCAAAGAGTCTTTAAATGGGCAGGTCTCAGAGTGAGGGGCCTCCTGCATACTAGCGTGTCATCCTAGAGCAGGTGCTATTTATTTATTTGTTTATTTATTTACGTTTTGCCTATAGGGTTATCTCTGGGGCTCAGTGCCTGCACTATGAACCCACTGCTCCCAGGGGCTATTTTCTCCATTTTACTGGATATGTCAGAGGGAAGCTGAGAGAGGAGGGGAGAGAGAGACATCTGTAGACCTGCATCACGGCTTAGGAAACTTTCCCCCTGCAGGTGGGGAGCCGGGGGCTCGAACCCAGGTCCTTGCACTTAGTACTATGTGCACTTTACCTGGTGTGCTGCTACCCAGCCCCTAGAGCAGGGAGCTCTGACCCTCAGTTTCCCCAGCTGTGTGATAGGGCAAGTCTAGTGCTCTCCGGTGGGCGCTGTCGGTGACCTACAAGCGCGTTTTGGCACGCAGAGGCGGCTCTCTGGAGAGTCACCGCGGGCACCTGTCTCCTGATCAGAGTTCAGCGGGCAGGAAGCAACTTCAGGAAACACAGCAGCTCAGCTGTCTGCAGTGGGCACAGGGGTGCCCAGCAGGAAGAGTGAGTGGGCAGGGGTGTGGTGGACAAGCCTGCAGGGTGGGCATTCTGTTTGGTGGTGACTCCAGGCAAGAGTGACCCAGGAGGGGGCAGGCCGCCTGGATGGAGGATTGAGGGACAGTGTTGAGACACTCTGTGCTCTTTGCCTCCAGGGCTCCTTCCGTGCCCTGCCTGCCAGGGCTCTCGTGGTTTCTATAGCCGAGAGCCCACGTGCTTCCCATGCATGTGTGGGACGGTCGGCCTGGGGATCCTGCTGGGCCTCCGTGCATGGACTTCGGAAGATTTTATGTATTTGTTTATTTATGTTTTTATTTATTTATAAAATGGAAACACTGACAAGATCATAGGATAAGAGGGGTACAGTTCCCACCACCAGAACTCTGTATCCCATCCCCTCCCCTGACAGCTTTCCTATTCGTTATCCCTCTGGGGGTATGGACCCAGGATCATTGTGGGATGCAGACGGTGGGAGGTCTGGCTTCTGTAATTGCTTCCCCGCTGAACATGGGTGTTGGCAGGTGGATCCATACTCCCAGCCTGTCTCTCTCTTTCCCTAGTGGGGCAGGGCTCTGGGGAAGCAGGGCTCCAGGACACATTGGTGGGGTTGTCTGTCCAGGGAAGTCTGGTCGACATCATGGTAGCATCTGGGACAGGTGGAAATCTCCACTTGAAAGGAGAAAGTGACAAGGAAGACTCAGTCCTCTCTCTTTTCCCCCTTTCTGTTGGTAGCTGTCAGAGTGACAGTCTAGGAAGCCAATCCACACTGTTCCCGCCACCAGAGTTCTGGATGCACACTCCTTCCCTGGAAGCTACAGCAGTTCGCCTGACGTTGCAGATATGGGTTGACTATTCTACAACTATGTGTCTATATTTGTATAAATTTGCCCTCCGCCCCCCATCATCCCATCTTCTCTTCCTTTCCAAGCCACACTTACATCTCTTACTCTATCCAAATGTCCCTCCCTTTTTCCTCTTCTGTCTGGGTCCTGTTGGAGTTGGAGTTCAGAGTCCTATGGGCATCTTCCCCTATCATTTCTCCCCCTCTGGGAGCCTGGACCAAAATTCTTTATGGGGAGCAGAAGGTGGGAGTTCTGGCTTCTGTCATTGCTTCTCCGCTGGACACGGGTGTTGGCAGGTGGATCCACACCCCCAGCCTGTTTCTGTCTGTCCCTAGTGGGGCAGGGCTCTGGGGAGGGGAGGCTCCAGGACACATTGGTAAGGTTGTCTGCCCAGGAAAGTCAAGATGCCTGCATGGTAGCATCTGCAACTTGGTGGCTGAAGTACAGCAAGCTACAACTTCCCTTCTTCTTTAAGGTTCTGATCCTTTGCTCTGGACTTTGCTTTTAGGGGCCAGTGTCAGGTGAATGGATCCAGCTATATCTGTGTTAGGAACTCACCCCAAGAGTGCAGCAGGCCAGGTTCCCCACTGTTATTTCTATTAATTAATTAATTATTGGATAGAGACAGAGAAAAATTGAGAGGAGATAGGGAGAGAGAGGGAAGTGTGGAGGGAGGAAGAGAGACAGACAGACAGTTTCACCACTCGTGAAGCTTTCCCCCTCTAGGTGTGGACCAGTGGCTTGAACCCGGGTCCTTGTGCACTGTTATGTGTGTGCTCAGCCAGGGAAACCACCTGGCACCCATCCACTTGTTCTCAGCGCCCCATTCCCAGGAGGACTCCAGCTACTGTGGAAAGCAGACAACAGGCGCAGTGTGCCGGGCACCACGCGGAACCTTGTTATCCCCGTGGTCACCTCCGCTGCACCATTTTACAGACGGAGAAACGAATCTGGGCAGGTTCAGGAACCTGCTGGACGGCGTTGCTGTAGAAAGGGAACGTGACTGCTTCTCTGAAGCCCAAAGTCTGCTGGTTTCACTCCAGTTTCCTCACTGTGGGTGACCCCGGGCTCCTTCCGGCCTCTTTTCTTTTTTTTTTTATTTTTTATTTATAAAAAGGAAACATTGACTAAACCATAGGATAAGAGGGGCACAACTCCACACAATTCCCACCACCAGATCTCTGTATCCCATCCCCTCCCCTGATAACTTTCCTATTCTCTATCCCTCTGGGAACATGGACCCAGGGTCATTGTGGGATGCAGAAGGTGGAAGGTCTGGCTTCTGTAATTGCTTCCCCGCTGAACATGGGCATTGACAGGTGGATCCATACTCCCAGCCTGTCTCTCTCTTTCCCTAGTGGGGAAGGGCTCCAGGGAAGCAGGCTCCAGGACACACTGGTGGGGTCAGGTTGGCATCCTGCTGTCATCTGGAACCTGGAGGCTGAAAAGAGCGTTAACATACAAAGCCAAACAAACTGTTGACCAATCATGGACCTAAAGGCTGGAATAGTGCAGATGAAGAGTTTGGGGGTGTGTGCCATTTCACAGTAGGCATATTTTAGTTTTATTCCAAAGGGCCTGTGGCTATACTAGTGTTTTCTTTCTTTCTTTCTTTCTTTCTCTCTCTCTCTCTCTCTCTCTCTCTCTCTCTCTCTCTCTCTTCCTTCCTTCCTTCCTTTCTTTTTTTTTTTTTTCCGGCCTTTTATCTTAGGCAGAGGCAGAGAAAGCAGCTTTCTTTCCATAAACTGTTTCAACTGAACCTCCCCGCAGGTTGGCGGGTGGCGTGTGCTGCTTGTTTCTGAATGGATAACGGATGGGTGTGGCTGCTGCTGGTGGGGGTGGAGGTGAAGGGGTTGGCGTGGGGGGCAGGGCAGCTGGCTTCTGGAGGAGAACCGGGTCTGAGCAGGACTGGTCAGGTGAGCCTGTGGGCTGTCTCTTCATGCCCAGAAAGAAACTTGAGCTTTCTGCGATCTAGGCTTCTGGAAGCCAGCTGTGTGGACAGGTGTTGAGCTGCTGTAAAGAATCTGTTCTCAGCCCAGCCACGGCACACCTGGTTAAGTGCACACAGTACTGAGCGCATGGACCCCCTGCATAAGGATTTGAGTCCGAGCCCCTGCTTCCCACCTGCAGGGAGGATGCTTCACAAATGGCGAAGCAGGTGTGCAGGTGTCTGTTTTTCTCTATCTCCCCCTCCTCTCTCAATGTCTCTCTGTCCTAGCCAATAAAGTGTAAATGATGAATGCCAGGAGCCCTGGATTTTTAGTGTAGGCACTGAGCCCCAGTGATAACCTCGGAGGCAAAAAAATAAAAATAAAAAAAAAGAATCTGTTCTAAACAAATAGACAATTCAGGATGAGGATTGTTTTAGTAAGTGTTACATAGTCATGTATCACCTACATTAGCTTTTATAAAGAATATTTACGGGGGTCAGGCGGTAGGTAGCGCAGCGGGTTGAGTACAAAGCGCCAGGACCGGCGTAAGGATCCCAGTTCGAGCCCGAGGCTCCCCACCTGCAGGGGAGTCTGTCTTTCTCTCCCCCTCTCTATCTTCCCCTCCTCTCTCTGTCCTATCCAACAACGACATCAATTACAGCAACAATAATAACTACAACAATTTTTTAAAAAGGGCAATAAAATGAAAATAAATAAAATAAAAAATATTTACACAGTTCTTTTTTAAAAAAAATATTAATTTTATTATTGGATAGAGACAGAGAAACTGAGAGGGGAGGGGGTGATAGAGTGGGAGAGAGAGACACACACCTGCAGCCCTGCTTCACCACTTGTGAAGCTTTCCCCTGCTGGTGGGAACTGGGGGCTTGAACCTGGGTTCTTGTGTCCTGTGATGTGAGCACTTAACCAGGCACACCACCACCAACCCGTCACCTACTTTTTTTTTTTTTTAGCACTTCCTAGGCATCTTTTAAAAAATTTTACTTTATTTTTATTGTCGTTATTTATTTGATAGAGATCAACAAACATAGAGAAGGAAGGGAGATATGGAGGTGGAGAGAGAGACCTGTAGTCCACCTGTGAAGCTTTCCCCCTGCAGATGGGAGCTCAGGGCTTGAACCTGCATCCTCGTGCACTGTAACATATGCGCTCAACCCGGTGTGCCACCACCCCACCCCCACACCAGCCCCAGTGTCTTCAAGTTGCTTTACCTCTGTGAACGCAGCTGCTTGTGTTCCCACGTGTAACACCTTCACTTGAGGCACTGATTCATGCTGCAGTTTCACATGTGAGGATATTCACAAAAGGTGGCTGAGTGGTAGCTGTGATCACAGGGAGTGACTCTCAGATCCCGCAGCAGGAAGCCCTCTGCCGGCTGCCACACTCCTGAGCGGAGGCCAGCCTGCCTCCTGGAGCTGACGTCACCCCACCTTGCACCACAGCTGTCCAGCTGCTGGACTTTGGGCATCCCTGCAGGGGAAGCTCCTGCCTGAGGTCAGGTAGCTGTAAATGGGGACACTTCACTTCTACTGGCTCTAAATAGCGGGCCATGCTTGCTTGGACCCTCATCTCCTTCTCTCCCTTTTTATTTTTTAATTTTTTAATATTTATTTATTCCCTTTTGTTGCCCTTGTTGTTTTATCGTTGTTGTTATTGATGCCATTGTTGTTGGATAGAACAGAGAGAAATGGAGAGAGGAAGGGAAGACAGAGAGGGGGAGAGAAACATAGGCACCTGCAGACCTGCTTCACTGCTTATGAAGCGACTCCCCTGCAGGTGGGGAGCGGGGGGCTCGAACCAGGATCCTTGAGCCGGTCCTTGCGCTTTGTGCCACCTGCGCTTAACTCGCTGCACTACCGCCCGACTCCCTCCTTCTCTCTATTTACTCATTTAGGATAGAGACTGAGAGAAATGGAGAGGGAAGAAGAGACAGAGAGAGACACCTGCAGCCCTACTTCTCTGCTCGTGAAGCTTTTCCCCTGCAGGTGGGGACCGGGGGCTTGAACCTGGGTCCTGGCGCACTGTAATGTGATTGCTTAACAAGGTGTTCCACCACTTGGCCCTCCCTCTGCTCCTTCTCTGGCTGCCATCAAGGCCACGCTCACTTGAGCTTTCTGTGGAGCTGTCCCCATGGTGACTGCGATTGTCCAGCGATGAAGCAGTGCCCGCCCATCTGCTCTGAACCTCTGTCAGTCTGTCCCCGAACATCTGGCATGGCTGTCAGAACCTCCTGCAGCCCCAGCAGGACCCGAGGGCATGGTGCTTTGAATGAGGCCTGGTGCCTGCATGTCAGCATGGGGAAGCCGTGGCGTGTCCAGGGCCATACTGGGCCCTGTGTGTCTGCGACTGGCCCATCTCTTCGGTGAGGAAGTTTGTCAGTAAGGGAATGGCGGGTGGCCTGGCCTGGCCTGTCCTGTTGGCATTGCTTGTCGCTTGGGTGAGTCCATTCTGCGCCATGGGTGGTCTGTGTCCCGTGCCACCTTCTACCAGGTCTGGCCTCATTAGAAAGCTCTGCACGTCCTCTGGCTTGTCCCCCCCACCAGGCATACCTCCCCTCCTCTATCTGCTGTGGAAGAAGTGGAAGCCAGCTGCGGGGACTGCTTGGAATCCTCTCCGTGGCTGCCCGGTGCCCGGCCCTGCCATGGCATCGAGCCACCACCCACCATCATCCTCGACTCCGCTCCTCAGGGCTTCCTCACGGCTTGGCTTGGCCCGCCTTCCTGAAGGCCGGTGCAAGGTGCAGAGACTGCTTCCTCCCTAGAGCCCACAGGCCGCACCCTGGCCCCAGCTGTGGGACCACAGCTAAGTGAGAAGAGTGGTGGGGGAGGTTGCAAAGCATGGTCATCCCGAGGCTCTGTGGTCCCAGGTTCAATCCCCGGCACTACCATAAGCTAGAGCCGAGCAGGACTCTGGTCAAAGATCAGTAGACACACATGCACTCTTCCCTTACCAAAAAGAACAAAAAGCATGACTCAGTTTGAAAACAGGCACGTGAATTTATTTATTTTATTATTATAGTTTATTTAATTTTATTTATTTACTATTGAATAGAGACAGAGAAATTGAATAGGGAGGAGGAGACAGAGAATGAGAGAGACGGGGCCTGGTGGTGACACACCTGATTGAGCACACATAGTACAAAGCGCAAGGGCCCTTGTATGGGCAAGGATCTGGGTTTGAGCCCCGGCTCCCCATCTGCAGGGAGTTTTCTTCACAAGCGGTGAAGCAGGTCTGCAGGTGTCTCTCTTTCTCTCTCCCTCTCTGTCTCCTCCTCCTCTCTCCCTCTCTGTCTCCTCCTCCTCCTCCTCCTCCTCCTCTCTCATTTTCTCTGTCCTATCCAATAAAATGGAAAAAAAAAATGGCCACCAGGAGCAGGGGATTTGTAGTGCCAGCACCAAGCCCCAGTAATAACCCTGGAGGCAGAGAGAGAGAGAGAGAGAGAGAGACACCTGTAGCCCTGCTTCACCACTCGTGAAGCTCCCCCCTGCAGATGGGGACCAGGGCTTGAACCCGGGTCCTTGTGCACTGTAATGTGTGCACTCAACCAGGTGCACCACTGCCTGGCCCATCTAACATAGGGTTTTAATATGCTTGTTTTTTCTTTTCTTTTCTTTTGCAGAAGCTAGATGCAAATAGGCAGCAAACACATGACAAGACGCTTTTCACATATCCTCAGGGAAATGCAAATCAAACTCACAAGACACCTCTTCACACATACTGAGATGGACATCCTATAAAACACAGCCAGTCAACAACAACCAGAATCCCAGAGACTGCCAGTGCTGGGACAGACATGGAGACATGGAGTCTTGGCGCCCTGGGAAGGTGAAAACTGCGCCAGCTGAGACAAGCAGTTTGATGAGGCCCCTGAGAGAGTTCATGAGAAGCTTTTGGACCATCCAGCGCTTCCACTCCGAGACCTAGAGCTCACTGAAAGCACGGGCCAGCAGAGGAACACTGGCACAGATGTTTACAACAGCCCTTTTGACCGTGGACGGCGGGAACACCCCCCGTGTGCAGGGTCAAGGGAAAGAGTGGGGGGAGTAAGCACAGGTTGACGTGCACGTATGCATAGGCGCAGAACGGAGAGTCTGTGTCCCGGAAGCCGTCATCCGTGACGACACACACAGTGGACTGTTCTCGGGTGTGAAGAGGAAGGGAGCCCCGAGACATGCTGGGACGTGGTGGGTGGCAGGACAGCACGCGGGGCGAATGAATCCCCAGGCCACGGGTCTCGTAGTCTAGGACGCCGTGTCATGCATGAAGCAGATGCCAGGCAGAGTATGTCTCTGAGATTGACTAGAATAGCTAAGTCCGTAGAGACGGCAGGCCAACCAGTAGTTGCTGGGCCATAGAAGGCAAGAGGGAATGTTCTTTGTAAACATTTTGTATTTGTTAGTGATAGTTTGTTACAAGATTGTGAGATGACAGTATCTCGTGCTGCACCACAGCCACCACCAGAGTTCTGTGTCTCCACGCTCCCACCCCCCAGAGTGGCCGTAAGTTTTACATACAGTTTGCTTACTTGTGTTTAGATTTTTTAAAAAAAAATTATTCCTTTTTTTAAAAATTTTTTTTACCAGAGCACTGTTGAGCTCTGGCTTATGGTGTTGTGGGGGGATTGAACTTGGGACTCTGGAGCCTCAGGCATGAGACTCTGTTTGCATAACCATACCCTCCGCCCAGGATTTTTTTTTTTTTTTTTTTGGTGGTGGGTGGGAGGCAAGTTCCTGTGACGCAGATCTCCAGATGCCACACACGAGTGAAACCATCTGGCAGCCGCCTCTCATTTCTTATTTCTCTAAGCATTATCACCTCCAGTTCCATCCATTTTGTCCCAAAGGACACAATACCATCTTTTATGATTGCAGAGTACTATTTCATGGAATGTACACACACACACACACACACACACACACACACACATATATATATATGGAGTCCTCTTAACGGGTAGACTTTGTGTTCTGGAGTCATGGATATGGACCTCGCGAGAGGGTGTGATTGCATAACCGTGAACAGAGTAAATACTGTTGAATTGTGAATCTTAAAATGGTCATTGTTGATTCTATGTAAATATCACCTCCGCTACAAGAAAACACAGTGGCATCGGCTTGGTAGGTTTCCTTGAGAGTCAAGGGGGAGATGGATATGGAGCAAGCCCTCTGCCCGGCCCCGGGTCCCAGTGGACTTTGTAGGAGGCACAGCGGTCCATCGTGCCCACGTGACGGAAGCTGAAGTGGGGGCTGGTTAAGGGAAACAGTTCAGAGCGACGGGATTGAGGGGTTTGTCTGCTTGCTACCACCCCCCCCAACCCCCCCCCCCCCCCCCCCCCGCCACTGCTCCTGGGAAACACAGAAGGCTTTTGTTTGATTTGGTTTTTGATTGTTGGCTTGCGTCAGGAACTGTGCTGGCCTCTGGAGTTGCATCACGAGGGGCCCCCTTCTGGGTCCTTTGGTGAGATTCTGCCTTTACTTTCTGCGCAGCCATGTCCTTTGAAGCCCAGGCCATGTTGACCACCCGCCCACGGAGATGTGTTTCAACACAGAGTCGTTTCATCCTGCAGAGAAAGGCGAAGCTTTGTAGCTGAAACGGGACAGAAGCCGAGGGCCTGAGCCGCCGTAGTGCAGGCTGCTCACGGGTGAATGTCTCAGCTGCCCTGGAGTGGAGTGGGAGAACTTGCGGACACACATCTGTCTTCTCCCAGGGCTTGCTTTGGACAATGAAGTGTCTCACAGGCTTTGAGAGCGAAGCATGGGGCCAGCTGACGGGGATGGTTATTTCTCAAGTCAAGTTCAAGTTTCTTGTTTCATTAGCGGTGAACAGAATCTAGTCCCTTTGCATATGGAGAGTACCAAGTATCAGTTTGTCGCTTGAAGGAGGGCATGGGTGAGTGGACTTGGCCCAAGACTCAGCCTGCTTTGTGTCTGTGGTCTGTACCAGCCCAGAACTGCATGTGGGCTGTCAGGAAGTAGTTGTCACTGCCTTGTATGTGCTTCATCTCTAGGCAGAGCTGGGGAGGGGTGATTTCATGCCTGTCTCTATTTTGACTGCCTTTTCTCTCATAGAGGGTTTAAGGGCAGGGTGAAGGCTGGAGGAAGAATCAAATGCTCAGCTTCCTTCCTCACATACAAGATGTAGGACAGACAGGAGAACTGGTTCTCGCCGAAAGCCAGTTTGACAGGTGGAGGCTCATATACCATTCCATCGCTAGCCCATCCCAGTCTCAGGAACACTGAGCAGGATCATGAATGCCAGGTCCTTTAGCAGTGCCTCCCTGCCCATCCACACAGCGCATGTGTCATTCTGCTTCTGACACAGAGTGGGTGGCCACTCACCGTCTCTGATGGAGGCTTACTTTTAACTTTTTTGTATTTTCTTTTTTTTAAGTATTTTTAAAAAAATTATTTATTCCCTTTTGTTGCCCTTGTTGTTTTTGTTGTTGTAGTTATTATTGTTGTTGTTATTGCTGTAGTTCTTTGTTGGATAGGACAGAGAGAAATGGAGAGAGGAGGGGAAGACAGAGAGGGGGAGAGAAAGACAGACACCTGCAGACCTGCTTTACCTTCTGTGAAGCGACTCCCCTGAAGGTAGGGAGACGAGGGCTCGAACTGGGATCCTTATTCTAGTCCTTGCGCTTTGCGCCACCTGCGCTTAACCTGCTGTGCTACCACCTGACTGACTCTCAACTTTTTGGTAATTTCTTTCGTTTCTTTCTTTCTTTCTTTCTTTCTTTCTTTCTTTCTTTCTTTCTTTCTTTCTTTCTTTCTTTTCTTGTTTCCTTCCTTCCTTCCTTCCTTCCTTCCTTCCTTCCTTCCTTCCTTCCTTCACCAGAGCACTGCTCTTCTCTGGCTTATGGTGGTACAGGGGGATATAACCTGGGACTTTGGAGCCTCAGGCATGAGGGTCTTTTTGCATGACCATTATGCTATCTCCCCCCCCCCCCCCCCGTATATATTCTCTTCTTTGATGTGTTTTACTGTGTATTTTACTTTGACCAAGTATTTTCTTATCCTCAGTCGTGGGAGGCAAGGCAGTCAGCGTCCGGCTCTATTTTCACAAAAGAAGGAGCAGGAGTGAGATTCGAGGTTCGGAGTCTCTTGGCCTAAGTGTCCCATAGTCATGGAGGCTGGTGGGCCATGCTGGTAGCCTCTACTTACAACAGTATCCTGCCTCTCCACTTTGTCTGTGTCTCCACCTGTCTGTACTTACCTGCCTTCCTTGCCTTCCTTATCTCCTACGCACCCACCCACTTACCTGCTCAACCTCCAACCTACATACCCACCCATGTTTCCACCCACCCACCCACCCACCCACCCACCCACCTATCCACCCATCACTCACTCACTCACTTCTGAAGAAACAGGAGACATTAAGACAGAAGCCGTGATCTTAAGAGTTCATTGTTATGCGTGGGTCATTGATGTTGGAATAAATAGGGAAATTGAGTGCGATGAGTTAATTGTAAATGAGAAGGGTGCCAGCGTTTTGGTGGGTGCCTGGCCTGGAGACCAGCAGCATCTCCATGAGGGCGATGGCCAGTCTGGTGCATCAGCTTCAGGACAGCTGGTCTTGATGTGAGGAAAGCAGCCTTGGTACCCCAAGAGGCCCTTTAGCCTCAGGAATCTGGGATGTGGAGTCCCAACTGGCGGCATTGCTGGAGAAGAGAGAGAAAGAAAGGAGGAAGCAGTGGAGGGAGGGGCCCAGCAGACCTCCTGTTCCACGTCTGCAGCCCCAGATGTCCGTTTCCTGGGCCTGCAGGCTGTGTGTGGGAGGCACAGAGTGGCCGGCCAGCCCGGCCCCGCCGCAGCCTGCTCTGGGGACAGCCGAGTCCTGGTGCGGTGGTGGTGGTGGTGGCCAGCTGGCACAGACCAACTCTGTCTGCTTCGCCGGCGTCCTGTGGGGAACGGCAGAGTGGAGCCCATGTTTCCAGTGGAGTGGGGTCGTGTGATGATTTCTGAAGGTGACGTTGGCTGTGGACCCCTCAAACCTTCTCCCCCCCCACCCAAAGGAGATGGTGCACAAGGCAGCTTTTCTAATGAGCAACCTCCGCTCAGCCAGAAGAGATGAAAGGCCGTGTGTAGAGCGGGTAATTTGGGGTTTTCCTGATGAAAGCGCTGCAGTTTGTTGGGACTTCATGCACACTGCAGCCTGGCCTTTCATCTCTGCTATCAAAGCCTGGTCCTGCTTGGGCCCACATCCGGGGCGGGCAGTGCTTCCAGTCAAGATGGGCCAGGAGTGAAATGGAAGGGACGTGAAGGGGAACGCCTTCCAGGAGATGCGTGGGGAAATGGAGGGCAGTGGGCACGTTCTGGCATTCCTGGCAGAGGGGTCTCCCCACTCCACCAGGTAGGGCTGCGTCTCATTTGTACCTGCGGTGCTGCGGACAGAGTACCCTCTGGAGATGGGGAGCGTGGCCGAATTGGAATGCTGGCTTCCTGGCTGACTCACTGCACAGATGTGGACCATCTCTTAGCCTCTCTGACCTGTGCCCGCACTTGTCAGTGGGAACAGCATGGCAGTTCGTGAAAGCGGCCTTCACAACTTGACCTGCGGGGTCCGTTGGCTTCTCCTCTACTGCGTGAACGTGACCCTCCAGATCCTAGAAGCGCCAGAAGACCGGGTCTGGGGACCTGATTCATTCACCCCATTTGAGTTCTCCAGACGGTGTTTTCCTGAAAGCAATAAGCCCTTGTGTGTAGGTGGGATAGAGAGCATAATGGTGAGGCAAAGAGGCTCCTGTCCCTGGTTTAGTTCCCTACATCACCATAAGCCAGAGCTGATCAGTGGTCTGGTTAAAAAAAAAAAGTAGGGGGCAAGATGGTAGCACAGCGGGTTAAGCGCATGTGGTGCAAAGCGCAAGGACCGGCATAAGGATCCTGGTTTGAGCCCCCGGCTCCCCATACTTCACAAGCAAAGAAGAAGATCTGAGGGTGTCTGTCTTTCTCTCCTCCCTCTCTGTCTTCCTCTCCTCTCTCCATTTCTCTCTGTCCTATCCAACATCAGCAACAGCAGCTACAACAGTGTGGGGTAAATGGCCTCCAGGAGCAGTGGATTTGTAGTGCAGTCACTGAGCCCCAGTGATAACCCTGGAGGCAAAAAAAGAGAAAAGAAAGAAGGGGGGGTGAGGAAGGAAGGAAGGAAGGAAGGAAGGAAGGAAGAAAGAAAGAAAGAAAGAAAGAAAGAAAGAAAGAAAGAAAGGAAGAAAGAAGAATGAAATTTCTGTGGTAGACCTACCCAGCGATATGTTGATCAGTTGAATCCCCATGTCTGGTAGCCTGACCTCCTGTCTGTTCAGTCCATTCTTTCAATACTTGTAAGGGGCACTTACTACCACAGAACAATGACATTAACAATTTTAATTATTCTTTCTCTCATTCATAAAGTTTTCTAAATAACTTAATTAACAAGATGGTAAGATACCAGGAGTACAATTCCACATAGTTCCCAGCGCCAGAGTTCCCTGTCTCACTCCCTCCCTCCATTGGAAGCTCCCCTATTCTTTATCCCTCTGGGACTACGGACCAAAGATCTTTATGGGGAGCAGAAGGTGGGAGGTCTGGCTTCTGTCATTGCTTCTCTGCTGGACGTGGGTGTTGGCAGGTGGATCTACACCGCCAGCCTGTTTCTGTCTTTCCCTAGTGAGGCAGGGCTGTGGGGAGAAGAAGTTGCAGGACTTGTTGGTGAGGTTGTCTGCCCAGGGAAGTCAGGTTGGTGTGCATCATGGTGGCTGAAAAGCAGTAAGATGTAAAGCAGAACAAATTGTTTAATAATCAGGAGAATTTGGGGTCTTAGTGCAAGAAGTAGCTAGGAAGTCTATTTTAGGTATATTCCAGGGGCCCATGACTTGACTGATTCATGTTAGCATGACAGCTGACATGCACTTCTGCACACAGGGGAGATGCAGGTAGCAGAGCCATTTCTTCTTCCCAAACCCCAACTCCCACCCCCAGTGACACATTGTACTTTGCTCTGGGCATCAGGAGCGGGTCTTTTGAAAAGAGGTGCATCTCCCTCCTTTGGTGTAATTGCCTAAGGGGTGGTCTGTCCTCTCCTGAGCAGTCACCTTTTGGGTTATATTGAGGGTCATGTCCCAGGGCAGGGAAAGAGCCTGGGGTTTGGGCGTCTCCTCTCTGCTCCCCTGGCAGGGTTATCTGACTTGCAATCAGTTTTCTCCAAGCGCGTTCACGCGAGTGTTACTCTCGTCAGGAAGTGTGCATGTCCTAGATGTCTGTCAGAAGGTCAGGAAGCGGGAGGTCAGCTCCTATCCTGGATCTTCCTGCACTGTCAGAGGACTCTGCATCTCACACCGTCTGTCAGGGGCAGCAGCAGCCAGGCCACACCTGCTGGCCAGCCACTGGTGGATTGGGAAGCATCTAGGGACAAAGTGAACTTTGTGGCCTTTAGGTAGAGCTGCCTTCATGGGTTTTCTTACTTATTTTCACCACTCCTGTCACCAAAGCTCTGAGGCCCCACTCCCACTCCCATAGATAACCACGCTATTTCTCCCCCAGTCTTGGAAACAGGTTGACATTTTGTTTTGCTCAAGCTCGTATGTTCAGTTCTCTGCACTCCGCTTATGAGTGAAGCCATCCAGACTGGAGGGGTCCTGCATCTCCTGACCGGCGTCACTGAACACCATCTTCTCCACCTCCGTCCACTTTCTCCCAAAGGACACAGGATCATCCTTCTTCTGTTGCTGCCTAACACTGCTGAGTCTATGTCCCCTAACTTCTGTATCCAGGCATCTGTCAAAAGGCGTTTTGAAGGGGGCCGGGCGGTAGCACAGCGGGTTAAGTGCAGATGGCACTAAGCACAAGGACCAGCGTAAGGATCCCGGTTCAAGCCCCCGGCTCCCCAGCTGCAGGGGAGTCGCTTCACAGGTGGTGAAGCAGGTCTGCGGGTGTCTGTCTTTCTCTCCCTCTCTCTGTCTTCCCCTCCTCTCTCCATTTCTCTCTGTCCTATCCAACAATGAAGACAACAATAGTAACGACAACAATAAAACAAGGGCAACAAAAGGAAATAAATAAATAAACATTTTTTAAAAAGGCATTTTTGGTTGTTTCTAGGTTTTCGCTGTGTGAATAAAATAGCTGTGAGCATGGGGCTGGAACTGCTGGGCCATAAGGCACTTCCATTTGTATTTGCTTAAGACTTCTCCAGAGAGCATGTACCAGCTTACATCCCCCGCAGTGCAGCAGCCCCTCTCTCCACCTCCTCCCAACACTGTTCTTCCCTTGTTTTATTGATCGAGCCCATTCTCACAGGTGTGAGGTGGACTTTGCATGTGTTTTCAATCTGCTTTTCTCTGCTGCTGAGTGCATTGGAGCATTTCTGCAGTGTCTGTGGGCCACGTGTGTCTCTCCTTTAGAGAACCATCTATTTGTGTCTTCTGCCCACTTTTGAATTGGGTTTTTCTTTTTGTTGAGCTGCAGGATTTTTTTTTTTCTCCTTTTTATTTTTCTGATTTTTTTTATTAGGGAAGTAACATTTAACATTCGACAGTAAATACAATAGTTTGTACATGCATCACACCTCCCAGTTTTCCATATAACAATACAACCCCCACTAGGTCCTCTGTCATCCTTCTTGGACCTGTATTCTCCCCACCCCCAAACACCTGCCCCAGAGTCTTTTACTTTGGTGCAATACACCAAGTCCAGTTCAGGTTCTAGTTGTGTTTTCTTTTCTGATCTTGTTTTTTAACTTCTGCCTGAGAGTGAGATCATCCCATATTCATCCTTCTGTTTCTGATTTATTTCACTTAACATGAATTTTTCAAGGTCCAAGATGGGCTGAAAATGGCAAAGTTACCATTTTTAATAGCTGAGTAGTATTCCATTGTGTATATAGACCACAACTTGTTCAGCCACTCATCTGTTGTTGGACACCTGGGTTGCTTCCAGGTTTTGGCTATTACAAATTGTGCTGCCAAGAACATATGTGTACACAGATCTTTTTGGATGGTTGTGTTGGGTTCCTTAGGATGTATCCCCAGGAGAGGAATTGCAGGATCATAGGGCAGGTCCATTTCTAGCCTTCTGAGAGTTCTCCAGACTGTTCTCCACAGAGGTTGGACCCATTGACATTCCTATCAGCAGTGCAGGAGGGTTCCTTTGACCCCACACCCTCTCCAGCATTTGCTGCTGCTACCTTTTCTGATGTATGACATTCTCACAGGAGTGAAGTGGTATCTCATTGTTGTCTTCATTTGCATTTCTCTGACAGTCAAAGACTTGGAACATTTTTTCATGTGTTTCTTGGACTTTTGGCTCTCTTCTGTGGTGAATATTATGTCCAAGTCCTCCCCCCATTTTTGGATTGGGTTATTTGTTTCCATGTTGTTGAGTTTGGCAAATTCTTTATATATTCTGGTTATTAGCCTCTTGTCTGATCTATGGCCTTTAAAGATCTCCCATTCTGTGAGGGGTCTCTTGGTTTGGGTAGTAGTTTCTTTAGCTGTGCAGAAGCTTTTTAATTTGATGTAGTCCCATAGGTTTATGCTTGCCTTAGTCTTCTTTGTAATTGGATTTGTTTCATTAAAGATGTCTTTAAGATTTATGCGGAAAAGAGTTCTGCCAATATTTTCCTCTAAGAATCTGATAGTTTGTGGTCCACTTGGAATTTACTTTTGTATTTGGTGAAATATAGTGGTTCAGTTTCATTCTTCTGCATGTTTCAACCATTTTTTTCCAACACCATTTGTTGAAGAGACTCTGCTTTCCCCATTTAATAGTCTGGGCTTTTTGTGAAAGATTAGATGTCCATAGATGTGGAGGCCTAATTCTGGGCTTTCAATTCTATTGTACTGGTCAGTGTGTCTATTCATGTTCCAGTACCAAGCAGTTTTGATGGCCCTATTGAGATCTGGGAGTATGATGCCTCCAGTTCTGTTCTTTCTTCTCAAGATTGTTTTGGCAATTCTAAGTCTTTTCTGGTTACAAACATTTGTAGCATTTGTTCTATTCTCCTTAAAAAAAAATGTATTGGGATCTTGATGGGGATAGCATTAAATTTGTAGATGGCTTCCAGGTAGTATATTCATTCTGATGATGTTAATTCTTCCAACCCATGAGCATAGAATATCTTTCCAATTTTTTGTGTCTTTTTCAATTTGAGTAGTGACTCATAATTATTAGTATACAAGTCTTTCACTTCTTTGTTTAAGTTTATTCCTAGATATTCTATTTTTTGTTGTTGATGATGTCATCTTCTTCTAACTTAGTGTTTGCATAGAGGAATGCCACTGACTTTTGGATGTTAATTTTGTAGCCTGACATCTTACTGTATTGCCTGATGATTTCCAAAGGCTTCTTGCTGGATTCTTTAGTTTTTTTTTTTTTTTTTTTATGTATACTGTCATGTTATATGCAAATAGGGAGAGTTTGACTTCTTTTCTTCCAATCTGTATGCTTTTAATTCCTTTCTCCTGCCTGATTGCTATGGCAAGAACTTCCAACACTATGTTGAATAATGGTGATAGTGGGTAGCCCTGGCTAGTACCTGATCTGAGGGGAAATGCTTCCAGTTTTTCACTATTTAGTATGATGTTGGCTGTAGGTTTGCTATATATAGACTCCACTATCTTGAGGAATTTTCCATCTATTCCCATTTTGTGTAGTGTTTTGATCATAAAGGGATGCTGTATTTTGTCAAAGGTTTTCTCTGCATCTATTAATATGACCATGTGGTCTTTGGTCTTGCTTTTATTGATGTGGTGGATCACGTTGATTGATTTACATATGTTAAACCAACCTTGCATGCCTGGGATAAACCCCATTTGGTCATGATGAACAATCATTTTAATATACTGCTGTAACCAGTTGGCAGAATTTTGTTCAGTATTTTAGCATCTATGCTCATCAGAGATACTGGTCTGTAGTTTTCTCTTTTGTTTGTGTCCCTGTCTGCTTTTGGTATCAGAGTGATGTTGCCTTCATAGAAGCTGGAAGGGAATATTCCAGTGTTTTCAATCTTCTGAAAGACTTTTAAAAGTAGAGGTATTAGTTCTTCTTTGAAGGTTTTGTAGAATTCATTTGTAAAACCATCTGATCCAGGACTTTGTTTAGCCATGATGGACCTGTTCATGCTATCTAGTTCCTCTTTACTTTATTTTGGAAGTTCATACGTATCTAGGAAATGGTCCATCTTTTCCAGGTTCTCTATCTTGGTGGCATAGAGTTGTTCATAGAAGTCCCACACTATGTGTGGAGTTTTTATGGTGTCTGTTGTGATATCTCCTCTTTCATTTAGTATCCAATTTATTTGGGTCTTCTCCCTTTTTTCTTTTGTGAGTCTGGCTAAAGGTTTGTCGATTTTGTTCACTCTTTCAAGAACCAACATTTACTTTCATGAATCTTTTGTATGGTTTTCTTATTTTCAGTGTTATTGATTTCTGCCCTAACTTTAGTGATTTCTGTCCTCCAGGTTGCTCTAGGGTTTCTTTATTCTTTTAGGTGTTTAAGATGTGCAATCAGGTTGTTCACTTGTGCTTTTTCTTGTTTCCTAATGTGTGCTTGTATGGCTATGAACTTCCCTCTCAGTACTGCCTTAGCTGTGTCCCAAATATTTTGATAGCTTGTGTCTTCATTTTCATTGAACTCTCAAAACATTTTGATTTCTTCCTTTATTTCCTTTTTGACCCAGTAGTTCTTAAGTACTGTACTGTTGAGCTTCCACATTTTGGGACTGTTACTACTCTTTTGTTGATTGTTAAGTGTTACTTTAATTCCACTGTGGTCTGAGAAGATTCCTGTAGTGATTTTAATGCTCTTGAATTTGCTGATGCTGTCTTTGTGGCCTAACACATGGTTTATCCTTGAGAATGACCCATGTGGACTTGTGTAGAAAGTGTATTAACAGGGGAGTCGGGCTGTAGTGCAGTGGGCTAAGCGCAAGTGGTGCAAAGCACAAGGACCGGCATAAGGATCCCAGTTTGAACTCCGGCTCCCCACCTGCAGGGGAGTCGCTTCACAGGCGGTGAAGCAGGTCTGCAGGTGTCTATCTTTCTCTCCTCCTCTCTGTCTTCCCCTCCTCTCTCCATTTCTCTCTGTCCTATCCAACAACGACAACAACAATAACTACAACAATAAAAAAACAATAAGGGCAACAAAAGGGAATAAATAAATAAAATAAATATTTTTTAAAAAAGGAAGTGTATTAATGTGTTTTGGGATGAATGACTCTGACAATGTCCAATAGTTCTAGTTTATCTATCTAGTGATTTATCTCCCTCATTTCTTTATTGATATTCTCCCTGATGATCTGTTAAGTTGAGAGAGTGGGGTGTTGAAGTCCCCTACTATGATTGTGTTGCTGTTACTATATTGCTGTAGCTCTTTCAGTAGATGTTTGATGTATTTAGATGGCTTCTCTTCGGGTGTATAGATGTTAGTAATTGTTAAGTCCTCTTGAGTGACTGATCCTCTGAGCATTAAGTAGTGTCCATTCCTATCTTTTTAAATATTACCTATTTTAAAGTCTATTGTGTCAGATATGAGAATAGCTGTTCCTGCCCTGCCCTTTTTTGTGGTCCATTGGCTTGTACAATAGTTTTCCATCCTTTCCTTTGAGTCTGTGTTTGTCTTGTTGAGTTAGGTGTGTTTCTTGTAGACAGCATATTGTTGGGTTGTGTTTTCTGATCCTTCTTCCTACTCTGAGCCTTTTAATACGTGAATTCAGGCCATTGACATTTATTGATATCAAAGTCTGAAGATATTTTAATGCCATTTTTGTAGATTTTTAGAATGTTCTGATAGATGGCCTATTTATGGTGGTCTGACTGTTTATAGGAAACCTTTCAGAACTTCTGTCAGGGCAGGCTTGGTAATAGTTGATTCTTTCAATTGTTGCTTGTCTGAGAAGGTTTTGATGCCTCCATCTAGTCTGAATGACAGTCTAGCAGGATACAGTATTCTCAGTTGAAAGCCTTTCTCATTGAGCACTCGATAGATATCTTGCCATTCTCTTCTGGCCTGTAGTGTTTGTGTGGAGAAGCATGCTGCTAATCTTATGGGTTTTCCTTTGTAAGTGACTCTTTGTTTTTCTCTTGCAGACTTCAGGATCCTTTTTTATCCTTATTCCTGTTCATTCTAAATATGATGTGTTTTGGTGTCTTTAAGTCTGTGTTAATTCTGTTTGGGACCCTCTGGGCTTCTTGAACATTTATGGCTTTGATGTTGTCTAGACTAGAGAAGTTCTCAGCTGTTATGTCCTGAAGAATGTTTTCTTCCTCTCCCTATTAAGCCAATAATATGTATATTATTTCTTTTGAAGTCATCCCCTAGGTCTCTGTTGTTGTTTTCAGTATCTCTTGATCTCTTTTTGAGATCCCTTACTTCTTTTTTAGTTGTCTCTAAATCATCCTTGATCTTGCTAAACCTGTCTTCAACCTTATTAATTTATTCTCTCTCCCCTCTACTGTTTTCTGGAGTTCATCTATTTTGTTACCCTGTTCTGATATTGTTTTAGCTTGTTCAGCTAGTTGTGTTTCTAGCTCAGCTATTTCAGCTGTCAGCTCTCTAATAACCTTGAGATAATTAGTGTTTTCTTCCAGAGTCTCATTTGTTGTTTCTGCATTTCTGATGACAATTCTTTCAAACTATTTACTCACTCCTGTGATTATTTCCTTCATTAGTGTTTGGATGTTGACCTCATTATTTTGTGCTTCAACCTTTGGGGGGCTTTTAGCTGGACTCTTTTTTGTTTGTTTGTTTTGTATTTAAAAATATTTATTTATTCATTCCCTTTTGTTGTCCTTATTGCTTTATTGTTATAGATGTTGTTGATGTCATCATTGTTGGATAGGACAGAGAGATATGGAGAGAGGAGGGGATGACACAGAAGGGGAGAGAAAGATAGACACCTGAAAACCTGCTTCACTGCTTCAGATGCGACTCCCCTGCAGGTGGGGATCCAGGGGCTCGAACCAGGATCCCTACACCAGTCATTATGCTTTGAGCCACCTGCGCTTAATCTGCTACACTACAGCCTGTCTCCCTTAGCTAGACTCTTGTCCTTGTTCATTTCTTCAATGTTTCTTCTTGTTGGTTTAACCATTCTATGTAATATGTTATGAGGTCCCTCTCTCAGAACTTTTCAAATTACTGATCACTCTTGCCTGGATTGGCATTTGTCTATGTAAGGTACTTAAAGGGTTCACAGTTGTGGAAATTGACAGTTTTTTTCAATATTATTTCAATCCGTGAGTTGGAGCACAGTGTCTTAAAAGCCTCTTTTGTTCTTTTTCTTCCCTGTAGGCTATGAGAGCCTGAGGGATTTTAAACTATAAGTAGACTTCCTACCTCAATCCCTCACTTCTGAACAAGAGATAAAGCAGGGTGGGGGAGAGATAGCACAGTGGTTATGCAAAGAGACGCTCACAGACCAAGGATCCAAAGCTGCGGGCTCAGTTTAGCTTCTCTGCTGTGCTGGGCAGCACTGCTGGGCCCTGTGAGTTTCTAAACAAGTCCTATTAATAAACTGTAGGTTCTGAGGCAACTATTCACTATGTTCCCATCTGGAGAACAATATGGAAAGGCTCCCACCACACAGCCACACTGCTAGACCACCAAGGTGTAGCTCTTCTCCTGAGTTTCCTGGTTAGTTCTCTGTCCCCTGGTGTCAGCACAGGGCCTCCCCCCTGCTGCTGCACCCTTTGATGTTAGTAGCAATGGACACTCAGTGGCTTTTGGTGTGTCTTAATGTCCTCTCCTCCCTTCAGCAGTCTTTTTGTTGGTGAAACAGACTGGAGGTGATGCCTCAACCGGTAAACTGAGGGACTGTTACCAGTCACTTAATCCCTCCCTAGGCTCCTCTTGTCCACAAGCCACAAGTATTTGCACTCACCAGTGCTTTGTTGGGTTCCTGAAGTCATTCTAGCCCTACCTTGTTGCAGTCCCTGAGCTGCAGGAGTTCTTGATAAACATTTGATATAACTACCCCTTACACTTCTTCTCCTCTGCTCCGCCCACCCCAACCCAGGGGGGGTCTTACTGCTCACAGAAACTTTTTTCAAATACAGAGACAGGAGAGATGAAAGCGACCACAGCACCAAACATTTCCCCCAGGGCAGTGGGAACTGGCTAGAACCTTCACCATCACCTGAGGAAGCAAGTGCAATACTAGGGAACCGTCTTGCCTGCCCTGACCTTAACCAAGGTTCATCTTCTGTTCACCCCTCCACCCCTCATTGTTCATGTTTCCCTCATGCAAACTTCGAAAAACTGTCTGCCTACGCTCCAGCAGACAGATTGTTCCAGCAAGTGGGCATCGTCTCAAGGCAGGGAGAGCAGAAACTCTTAACTGGCCTCTGCTTGGGTTCCTTGCTGCAGTACTTGCTGGATCCCTTTCCTTGAGGGAGGCTGCAGGTCACTGAGTGCTGGGCCCAGGAGACCAACCTACAAGCTGGATTTTCTAGATTCAAAGCTCTGTCTAGCTCGTAAGTAGCTGTGTGACCTTGGATGAGTTAAATAACCTGTGTGGTGTCTTGCTCCATTTGGAAAATCATGCTTATACTGGGATGCTCATAACAGTAATTGCATTAAGACATGCAAATACTGGGAGTCAGGCGGTAGCACAGTGGGTTAAGTGCATGTGGCACAAAATAAAAGGACTGGTTAGGATTCTGGTTCAAGCCCCTGGCTCTCCACCTGCAGGGAAGTCGCTTTACAGGCATTGAAACAGGTCTGCAGGTGTCTGTCTGTCTCTCTTCCTCTCTATCTCCCCCTTCTCTCTCAATTTCTCTCTGTCTCTATCCAATAACAAATAGATAAATTAAAAAAATAAAAAGACATAAAAAAGACATGCCAACACTTCAAACATTATTTCTCAGCACCTGCAAAGTCTCCTTAAATATTAGCTCTTGCTATTGGTGTACGCAGAAGATGTGGCAGCCTTTTAATTTATGTACGGGTCCAACGTTCACTGTGTTGGTTATCAAATGTTACATAAGTGATCAAAATGTTAGAGAAAGAAAGTTGGTAAGTGACAGCCAAGCTTAATGTATTGGAAAGCACACATAACTTTGATTTCTACAACTGAAAAGGCTGGAGATGTCAGAGCTGATGCCTCAGCTGGCTCAGCACCGCCATGTCACCGGCACGGCTTGAGGTCAAGCCCCAAAACAACAGAATGCTCTGAAGCAAAAGGAACGAAAATCACTCTGGCCAGGACATGATCACATCACACATGTGCATGGCCACCCCACCAAACAAACAAATACTTACAGAATCATTATAGAGTCACTTAGGCGGGCAGGGAAAACGTTTTGCAACCAAACGGAGTCTGCACATGACTGACTCTTGCACTGATTTTTTTTAAATGGAAATTAAAATTTATAGTTGCTGTCTCATGAATAGTAATTGCAAAATAATTAATAAAAGGCAAGTTGCATCTCCATTCAATCAGTAGACTAAAGACAGAGTCTGCATCTTGACGGACTAACCTGTACAGCTCTGATAAAATATTGGCATTCTTTATTTTTTCTATTGTTTTTTTTTTAAAGAAATGAAAGCCTTTTAAAATTATCTTCATTTATTTACTGGATAAGAGACAGCCAGAAATCAAGAGGGAAAGTAGTCACAAAGTTTTCCCCCTGCTGATGGGGACCGAGGGCTCGAACCCCTGTTATGCGTTTTAATACATGCGCTCAACCAGAAGCCCTACCCCCCCACCCCCTGTCCCCTTTTTTCCTTAGTACTTGACACTTTCAGTGCCATAACAGTAGGAGAGGGGGGTGACGGGGCTTCTTCCTTCCAAGGCAGATCGGCTGGCAGACCACTGCAGAATCTCCGGGCGCAAATACATCAGACTGGGGACATGCGGTGGGTCCTGGTCTGTGCTCCCGTCTTCATGCCTGAGGTTCTGCGGGTCTGGAGTCTGATCTTGAGCACCATCGTATGCCAGGGTCTGAGCTCTGCTGTCTCTCCTTCCTCTTCACAACATTAAAACATCAGCTTTGCATTTCACTAGAGTACAAGCTCTTAGTTTAGAGTTGCAATGGCTTCTAATTTGTATATTGAGCACTTGTGATATGTGATTAGTTTGATGGTAAAATGCTTCAGAGTTAAAATTCTTTGTTTCTTGTTTTCACTTTTTTTTTTTTGTAAGCCCCCCCTAAACACACGCACACGCACGCACGTGAGCACTGTTCGGTTCTGGTTTATGGTGGTGTGGGGGGTGGAGCTCGAGACTTTAGAGCCTCAGGCAGGAGAAATTTCTACAATCTCCTCCATCCCTTAGGATTTATTTCTTTAGGATGGGCAAGAGAGCATAGTGGTTATGCAAAAAGGCTTTTATCCCTGAGGCTCAGAGGTCCCTCACACCATCATTAGCAAGGGCTAATCAGTGCTCTGGTTAGAAAAAAAATTTCCCCCTTTATTCATGAGAAAGATAGGGGTACAGAGAGAACAAGCACATTGAATCCAGGACCTGGTGCTTGCGAAGCCAATGATTACTTCGTAACCACTGCACTACCTCCTGGGTGTCCCTACTTCTCTTTCTCTCACCCCCCCTTTTTTTTTTTCCTTTTTAAGCATTTTATTTATTTATTTTGGACAGGAGAGAAACTGAGAGGGGAAGGAGAGAGCCAGAGAGAGAGAGAGACCCCTGCAGCACTGCTTCTCCCCTGCAGGTGGGCACTGGGGGGCTTGAACCTGGGTCCTTATTCTCTGCAATATGTGCGCTCACTGCTTCTTGTTTATTCTCTGCAATATGTGCGTTCACTGCTTCTTGTTTTCAGGATGAAGCTGCCTCCTCCCCGTGACGCATGGACGCTACTTATTCTAATCATCCGAACCTTACTTAAGTCAACTCTTTCTGTGCAGTTCTGTGCCCTGGGTCTTGCTTCTGCTGTACCCTTTCCTTGCCTCTCCTGCCCCGTTCTTCCCCCTTGTCTCTGCGTTCATCCATGGCCCGCTGACCCGTGTGCCCCCCACCCCCATGAAGCAGGCACTCCCGAGAAGGTTTTTGCTGTTCACCCCCGTTCTCTGACTCAGGCCTACCCACAGAGGGAGAGGAGGAGCAGGGACCATGGCCAGTGCTCTGGGACTGAATCTCGTCCTTATTTAGACTGTTCCTTTAGTTCTGCAGCTGACCTGCTGAAAACAGGATGGGTGGGAATTCCTAGAAAGAATGGGAGGGCCCTGCAGGGATTCTGGGAAAGCTATTTCCCAAGGGTGGTGGCAGCATGAGCTCTGTGGGGGGTGAAGGTGTTGGCAAAATAGTGACCACCCCCATCTGCAGAGTTCCAGCCACACCAGTCCCCCCTGGCTTGTGCTCAGGGCAACATTTCGCAGTTGAGAAGGAAAATTTCCTCACCCTCTCTCTCTCTTTCTCCTTTGCTGAGTAAGTCACTGCTTTGAGTTGGGGTGTGAGACTGGCGTTGCCCAAGGTCACAGCTGAGGGAGGAGCAGGGGAGTTGGAGGCCGGTCCTGGCGGTGACTTCGTACTTGTAATAATAATGTTTCAGAGTGCTAGCTCATGCAAGGGCCTTTCTCCACAGACAACTCTGAAGAGAGTGAGTCATTACAGTGTGGGAAACTGAGACCAGGCAGATGGAAGCTAGAGTGTGAGGCCTGGGACTTTGGGTATCTTGATTTTTATTTATTTATTTGGATAGAGACAGAGAGAAATTGAGAGGGCACGGGGAGACAGAGAGACACCTGCAGCCCTGCTTTACCACTCATGAAGCTTTCCCCCTGTAAATAGGGACCAGGGGCTCGAACCCGGGTCCTTGTGCACTGTGACATGTGCGCTCAACCGGGTGCACCACCTCGTCCCTGGGAGTTGGGTGTCTGTTTCAATGCCTATTCACATTGGGGTCTGACTCCCATATGCCCAGATAGCCTTGAGGAGGACAGTTTGAGGGTGTCCACCTCTGGAGGGCCCCTTTCTCTCTCTCTCTCTCTCTCTTTATTTATGAGAAAGATAGGAAGAGAGAAAGAACCAACTATCACTCTGGTACATGTGCTGCCAGGGATGGAACTCGGGACTTCATGCTTGAGAATCTAGTGCCTTAGCCACTGCACCACCTCTCTCTCTCTCTCTCTTCCCTTTTGTTGCTCTTCTTGTTTTATTGTTGTAGTTATTGTCATTATTGATGTCATCATTGTAGGATAGGACAGAGAGAAATGGAGAGAGGAGGGGAAGACAGCGGGGGAGAAAAAGACACCTGCAGACCTGCTTCACCATTTGTGAAGCGACTCCCCTGCAGGTGGGGAGCCTGGGGCTCGAACCAGGATCCTTTTGCCAGTCCTTGAGCTTTGTGCCACATGCGTTTAACCCGTTGCGCTACCGCCCGACTCCCTCTTTCTCTCTTTTTAATTTTTAAATTAATTAATTGATTTTTGGATAGGACAGAGAGAAATGGAGAGAGGAGGGGAAGACAGAGAGGGGGAGAGAAAGACAGACACCTGCAGACCTGTTTCACGGCTTGTGAAGCGACTCCCCTGCAGGTGAGGAGCCGGGGGCTCGAACAAGGATCCTTGCACTCACTGGTCCCTGCAATTTGTGCCACGTGCGCTTAATCCGCTGCAGCACCACCCGGTCCCCGAGGGCCCGTTTTTCCGTGCAGTGGGGCCTCTGAGGGGAGACCTGACCCATATCATCCCACTAATTCACAAGTGGCTCACACACAGTCAGTGGACCTGTGGCTTTGGGTGGCAAGGGGCTATTTTGTCTTCTTCTGTGGGTCTCCGAGAAGAGAAGACTAAACACTGGAGGCGTCTCCTAACCTGAGGGCCTTGAAGAAGCAAGGAGGCAGCTTTTGTTGGGAGAGGGAAGGTGGGGGCCCGTCATGGCCCACATCAGACACCCATGAGCCCCCGCGCCCAGCTCCCTGTGTTGGAGAACCATCTGTCACCTCAGCATTTCTCCACCTCAAGACAGTGACTGCAGACTGAACGTTAAACAAACAGTGGCGCCTTCTAAATATTTAACTGCCCCTGTTGCGAGGTTGATCAGGGTAGAAGACAAAGTAAGGGCCTGACTGTCTGATGCCTGGGCCTCCGGGTAGCGGACAGGGAGTCGAGCTGCGGGCAGCAGCAGGGCAGTGGTTCTGGAAGCCACTGATGTTTCTCAGAGAGACGTGTTTTCCTTTTATATATTATCATTTATTTATTTACGTATTTATTTGTCTATTTGACAGACATTGAGAGGGAAGGGGAAGACAGAGAGGGGGAGAGAAAGACAGACACCTGCAGACCTGCTTCATGGCTTGCAAAGCGACTCCCCTGCAGGTGGGGAGCCGGGGGCTCGAACCTTCCGCCGGTCCTTGTGATCAGTACTATGTGAGCTTGACCCGCTGCGCCACTGCCAGGCTCCCTCAGTCTTCCCTAAAAGAAAAGTGTATGTATGGTAATGAAAGTGTGCGGATGAGTGATTCTCACATATTCATGGCTACATACGCCCGTAAGGACAGTATATTCTAGATCCTTTTCATGGTCCCTGTAAGAAACCCTGTGCCCAGTAGCTGCTGCCCCCATGGCTCCTTGCCATAGGGAACCACTAATCTGCTTGCTATTTATTTCTCTCTTTTTGTTATTGGTAGTTTGTTAAAAGATTGTAAGATGACAATGTCTGGTTCCACACCACAGCCACCACCAAAGCTCCATGTCCCCGTCCTCCCACCTCCCAGAGACCAGCACCACAGTGCTCACAAGTCTTACAGTTTACTGGCTTCTGTTGTGTTTGGATGATTTTTTTTGTTTGTTTGGGCAACTTCATGTAACTCAGGTCTCTAGATATGAGTGAAACCACCTGGTAGCTGTCTTTCATGTCTTTATTTATTTCGCTAGGCATCATCCCCTCAGTTCCATCCAGTTTGTCTCAAAGGACACAATACCATCTTTTTGATTGCAGAGTAGTATTCCATGGAAGATATACCCCAAAACTTCTTTAGCTAGTCATCTGTGGGTGGGCACCTAGGCTGCTTGCACTGTTTGGCTATTGCGAATCATTCTGCTCGCTATTTCTACAGCTTTGTCTTTCCTGGTTATTCCATCTTTCATAGACTCATACTATATCACCTTTAATGACTGCTCATGGAGGTTTGCAAATCCCACCTTGAACCTTACAGCTTGGGCCAGGCTGCGTTTCTTTTTCTATGACTGAGTGTTGCTCTGCTGTGTGACCAGGTGACATTCTATTCTTATTTGTCACCCATTTAGCCTGTTGATGACACTTGGAGACAGAAAACCTTTCTAATTGAAAAGATAAAGATGTTGTGAGTGCTGTGGCATTTTAACGGGAAGGCATAAACTGTTCAGGCGGCCCAGTGGCACACCTGGCTGAGCCCACATGTTGCGATGCTCAAGGACCCGGGTTCAAGCTCCCACTCCCCACCTGCAGGGGGAAAGCTTCATGAGTGGTGAAGCAGGGCTGCGGGTGTCTCTCTGTCTCTCTCCTTCTCTCTCTCTCTCTCTCCTTCACTCTCAATTTTTGACACTCTCCTTCCCCCCTTTTGTTTAAGACATTTTTCTTTCTTTTTTAAAATTATCTTTGTTGCATAGAAACAGATAATTAAAAAAAGAAAAGGAAAGAAAAGGAAAGAAAAGAAAAAGTAAAAACTTCCCTTCAGAGGAGAGTCTCCACTCTTCCAAGAGAGGTTTCAGGAGGTAACTTTAAGCATATGGTGGCTAAAAACTTGACTAAGCCAACAAGCTGTTCATAGTTTATTTAACAATAACTGTGTGGCAGTTGTAATAGGACCTCCTGGTGCTGACTGGAACTGTCCCTCTGGGAGCTGGCACAGTGGATCACGTGTTGGACTCTCAGCACAGTCCTGAGTTTGATCCCCAGTATCTGTGTCCCCAGGGATGCTCTGGTTCTCTTGGTTGAAGTCTTCTCTAACAAGTAAATACGTAAACCTTTTTTAAAGAAACTGAGAGTGGGGTAGATAGCATAATGGTTATGGAAAGAGACTCTCATGCCTGAGGCTCCAAAGTCCCAGGCTCAAGCCCTCAAATCACCATAAGCCAGAGCTGAGCAGGGCTCTGGTAAAAATAAGAAAAGACAGGAGAGGAGAGGAGAGGAGAGGAGAGGAGAGGAGAGGAGAGGAGAGGAGAGGAGAGCAGAGGAGAGGAGAGGAGAGGAGAGGAGAGGAAAAGAGAAGAAGGATCAAAGAAGCTGGGAGGCGTGGCCGTGGACTAACAGCAGACAGACAGACTCCCAAAGCAACAAAGACTGACAACCATCAAACTTAGCAAACCTTACTAAGCACAGCTGAGTCGCCCACAGAGGGACTGTAGTCTCAGGAACCTTTGTTCTTCTCTTGAAAGTCAGTTGTTCTCCTTGCCCTAGAACCTGTCTTGCTTATCTGAGAGAGGAGGATGAAGGAAAGACCTTGGAAGTAGTAACAGGCATAGATGTGACTTAGAAAGGAAGTGGGGGAAAAAACAAACAAAAAAAGAAGTGAAAGTCTGACAGTAGAAGTGAATAAAGGTGGGAAACACACATACAGAGATAGACAGACAACCCATGTCTGTGACCTGGGGGCAGATTATTTATACTTTCTGCTGGAGGAGGATAGGAACACAGAACACTAGTGGTGGGAACCCTATGGAATTAGACCCTTATTATCTTACGATTTTGTAACTCAGTATGAAATCACGAATACCAATTTTAAAAAGAGAAGGGGGAAAAAAAAGGGACTGATCTGGCTGTGTGTACAGTCTCTCTTGAATCTACACATTCAAGCTCGACCGTCCTGTTGTATGTGCCGTGTTTGTGTGATTTCGGACGACCCTCTTTGGAAGCGAGGACCAGAGAGGAGCCTGGACCCGCCAGCTGCTTCTATCCAGCACTCATTTGCCAAGCTAGTTCAGACAGACCTGGTCTGTGACTTCTACGAATGGACTGTAGGGAATGTTTACTCATGGGGGGTGGGGAGGCTGGCTGTTCCATCCCTGGCCATTACCCAGTCTCATCGTGACTAATGGCTGGAGGTCACGTCCCCTCGCACCATCACACTTGTGCTGCCCTGCCCCTCATCTGGGAAGCTTTCATCTGCCCTCCCACCCTGAGTCCCTGCTGATTCCCTCCTAAGGTGGGAATCTCTCCCCCAGAGTTCTTGATGAGCAGCTCAGGCCTGGTCTTGGCTCCATGCTACCCTGTCTGTCCTGTTCCCCTCCTCCCCTGGCCTCCTGTCATCCTTCAGAACACACTCCCAAAGAAAACCGCTAGCCTCAGCCTCAGTTCCCGCGTCCTAGGTGCTAGCAGGTAGTCGAGTCCTTCTCCTGGGCCGCCCCTGGCGATGCCAGGCGAGGGGCGTTCTCTGCTAGAGCTTCCTGGCTTTCCCTGGGACTGTTTTGTTTTGCTGGTCTTGGTTTCAAAGTCTTTTCAAGCTAATCAGACCCTTGGAAAGGTCTGTACTGAATCACAGTCCTGGCACTGTGCCGACCCTGCCTTCTTCCTTTCCTTTCCCCGTTTCCTTTCTCTCATCCCCTCTCCCCCTCGAGCGTCCTTTCCTGTGTGGACGGTGACCTCAGCAGAAAGGAAGAAAAGACGGAGAAGGCCGGAGGAGACTGTGGAGCTGTGGGGCCAGCTTCCCCGGAGTCCTGTGTGATGTCTGCACTCAGTTCCAAGCAGTCACTCAGGACGACTTCTCTTCTGCACAGGGAATAACATTTTCCAGCACTTCTGTGCCATTTCGGGCAGCCGGGGTGGATGGTCCTGTGCTGTGACTGCTGGGGATGGAATACACTCTGAGTGCCTGTCAATGGAATGCGTCCCAAAGGACTCCCGGCTTCCTCCCTGGCTCGGGGCTTGAGCCTGGCCAGCTAGTGACCCGTGTACAATCAGGACCTTTTCGTGCCATGTTGCTTATATTCTCACTCCATTTTCTGAGTCGTTCAGTCCTGTAGAAGACAGTATTCAAGTGTAGCCCCCTCCCAGGAACCCTGTTGGAGTCAGGATAGGTGCTGCCAGCCTGGTACTCACGCAGCCTGAGAGGACAGAGTACTTGGATACTTTGCTGCATTGCTGAGTCCAGGAAGTGTGTGTGTGAAGGCTTAGATGAAACAGGAGAATGTGTTCCAGGCTCTGACAGATGAGTCCTGAATTTACCCTTCCCCCCAGCTTGATGTCTTTGGGCGAGTGTAGTCTGCCAACTGCCCACCCACCAGCTCTCATGGACAACACAGGGGGTCCTTCAGTGGCATTTAAAAAAAAATACCCAGCACCCTCTGGTGTGGTCAGCAGCTGGAAGGGTAGCGCTTCTTGAACAAGCACACCGGCTGCAGCGCATGCAGAGCAAGGTGGCTGTAAGAACATGGGGCACAGGCTACCTCTCTCAGAGTTCCGGTGTCGTCTGTGGGGGGAGGCGGTCTCCTAATCAAGGGGCAGTCTCTCCCCACTTGTCCTCTGTCGGCTGCTTTCGGAGCTACGGTTCAGGGAGACCAGTCCCAGGGCGGGTAAAGCCAACCTCTACCGTGCCCCTGGACCTCAAGACCAGGGTACCAAGCAAGGCCAGACTCCCATGAGCTCCTGCTCCCAGGGGTCCTTCCTGGCTGCTGGGCCAGGGCAAGGCAGTCAGCCACTTGTCACCCTCATCTTGTCTCTGGTTCTCCCCCGTCTCTGCGGCTCCTCTTCCCTTTGAAGAGGACAGACACAGTGCTGGGCTCAGCCTGGCTGAGAATCAGTCTGTGTTCTCGGCAGTCGCCCAGATGCAGCAGGGCTGGGCTGACCTTTAAATAGACGGGCTGTAGGCCACTCAGTTCCTGGAAGTTTGAAGAAAGTTGGCCTTTCAAGTGTTGCGACTTCCAGCCTCAGGAAAGATCCCTGTGTTTGTCAGAAGCCATAATTGAGTGCTGCTTCTGCACTGTGGCCGTGCGGCGGGTGGGAGCTGGCATGCCAGGGGTGGGCGGGAAAGCCTCAACTATTTTAATAAGCCCCTTCCTAGGAGCAAGATAAACATAGGTATTGTACTGTGCGTGTGTGGGGGGGGTGCGCTGAGGGGAGGGAGGGCCCTGGCATCGCATGAAAGGACTTTTTAAGTCTCTGGGTCTTTTTTCTTCTCCCCTTTTTATTTGTAAGCAAAGCTGGCATAAGCGAACGAGGCCCATATCTATCTCCTGGCCCTGCACACATGGCAGACTTCCCACTGCTGCTCTTCACCTGAGGAGAAGCTTCTGGGCAAAGACTATCAGCACAGTTGACTTACATGACGGATTGACTTCCTTCCAGGGAACCTTTATGCAACCTTGCCCTCATTATCTCAAATAAATAAACAAACAAGCAAACGCAGGGAAGATGTGTAATGTGAACCTAGTTCTGGGAACATCTCAGACGGACCCACATCATGGGAGGGATAGTTGCTCACTCGGCTTCTATGATGTCCAGGTCATGGGGATTCAGAATACTCGGAGTAAAGATTCTAGTGACGGAGGTAAGAGAGGTGGCAACTGCTACCACGCCTGGTTGACAGTTGGCTGAGTTTGAATTCACTACGGCGGTGAGATGTTAGTTATCTACTGATGTCAGCTTCCTCACTTTTAAAAAGGTCACTTATGAATGAGTGAGCAAGAGAAGCAGGGCGTAACTAACGTACAGGCTCCCCACCTGCAGGGGGTCACTTCACAAGCAGTGAAGCAGGTCTGTAGGTGTCTCTCTGACTCTCTCCCTTTCTAATTCCCCTTTCAGTTTCTCTCTGTCCTGTCCAATAAAATGTGTGTGGGGGGGAATATTGCTGCCAAGAGCAATGGATTTATAGCTCTGGTACCAAGCCCCAGTAATAGCCCTGCAGGCCCTGGGCTGGATATCTGCCACCACGTGAGGTGCTATTGGCTACTCCTACGGAGAGCCAGGGAGGGTTGGAGTGGTGCCTAAGGGTTTAGAAAGAAGGAAGGGGGCCAGGTGGTGGCATACCTGGTTGAGCGCACATGTTACAGTGCGCAAGGACCCAGGTTCGAGTCCCCAGTCCCCACCTGCAAGGGGAAAGCTTTGCGAGTGGTGAAGCAGTGCTGCAGGTGTCTCTCTGCCTCTCTTCCTCTCTACCTCCCTCCCTCTAGATTTCTGGCTGTCTCTATCCAATAAATAAATAAAGGTAACAAAAAATTTAGAAAAAAAAACTTCCACAAAACATCTAAAAAAAAAAAAAAGAAAGAAGGAAGAGGAGGGGGAGGAAGGAGGAGGAGGAGAAGAGAAGGGAGGAGGCGGGAGGAAGAGGGGCAAGAGGAGGGAGGAGGAGGAGGAGGAGGAGGAGGAGGAGGAGGAAGAGAAGGAGAACCACCTGGGAGGCTGCCCAGTGGCTATGCACATGCCTGAAACCCCAGCACAGAAGTAGGACAGCAATATCTGAAACCCCAAGGTTCCTCAGATGCAGCTGTCTCTCCCCGTCTCCAGGCTCCAGAGCCCTGCCCCCACTTGCCACCTTCCTAGGGAAGTCCCCGAGGTCCCTCCTTGTGCAGCCACAGAGCCGGTCCAGGCTCGGCCGCAGACCTGCCTCCTCTCCTTCCTCCTAGTCCTCGTGCTGAGAAATGAGGAGTCACAGTGCTTATCCCCAGCTGCAAGGTGCATCTCACACTAAGTGCCTGGCCTGGCCCATCCCCAGCATCCCCGGTCATGGGTGCGAGTTCTCCCCTGCTCTGCAGAGGAAGCAGAGGAGGCTCAGAGCACCGTGCCCGGCAGCTTGCCAGTTAGTGGCGCTGATGTCCGGCTTCTGCATTGGCTCCGAACTGCCAAACCACACAGCCACCCAGCGGACGTGAGCAATCCAGAGGGGGCTCCTGAGACTTGTTGTCCGTGTTCCCGACACCACGAGCCAGGCAGGATTCCGATCAGCCTCCTCTCCCCACCCGAGTGAAGCCCCTGTTGTTGACACCGGGAGGAGAGGTGTCCATCTGATGTTTTTGCCAGTCCCCAAATGGGATCAGCCAGCATGGAAAGGGGGGCCGTGTTGTGTAAGGCTACTCCTCACACACTCACACAATGCCACTTCCTCGCCTGGCTGTGTGCAATTGCCTAACGACGGCTTACTCATTTCCTCTGGAATACTTGGCATACCCTCGGGCTTCCTCTGCGGAATGTTTCTCTTGTTCCCCGGGAACACCACCACAGAGAACCTGGACACTGACTGTGGCCAGAAGCAGATTTGATGGCCAAGGACTTGGGAGCAGGGCCTGTCATGCACCCCAAAGAAATAACCACACGGACTCAAAGGGACAGGGCACCCCTGTTGTCGTGTTCACAGCGGCTTTATTCACTGGAGCAAAAACCTGCAAACAACCAAAATGCCCTTTGACAGAAGACTGGATAAGAAAGTTATGGGAGGCGGCAGGGCTGTAGTGTGTCAGGTTAAGCACACATAGTAGGAAGCGTAAGGACCTGAGCAGGGATCCCAGTTCAAGCCCCCAGATCCCCACCTGCAGGAGAGGTCACTTCACAAAAGGTGAAACAGGTCTGCAGGTGTCTCTCTTTCTAGCTCCCTCTCTGTCTTCCCCTCTCTCAAATTCTCTCTGTCCTATCAAAAAAAAAAAAAAATTGAGAAATGGCCACAGGAATAGCGGCTTCATAATGCAGGCTAAAGAAACAACAAAAAAGAAAAGTTATGGGACATATACTCAATGGAGTATTATGAAGCAATTAAAAGGGATGATATTGTGTCCTTTGGAGTTAAGTGGATGGAACTGGAGAAGATGAAGCTCAGTGAAGCCAGTCAGGAGGTGAAGGACAGCTACAAGATGGTCTCACTCTTATGTAGAATATAGAGAACTGAACGTATGAATGTGAAAAACAAAGAGTCAACCTGTTTCTAACACTGGGAGAACTGAAGGAGTTGTCTACGGGGGTGGGGGTGAGGACACAGACCTTTGGTGAAGGAGGTGGTGAGAAAAAATAATAAAGACATATAAGGGCTCAAATGGTGGTACAATAGGTTGAGTGCACAAGTTACAGTGCACAAGGATGCAGGTTCAATTCTCAGTCCCCACCTGCAGAGGGAGAGCTTTATGAGTGGTGAAGCAGTGCTGCAGGTGTCTCTCTGTCTCTCTCCTTCTCTGTTCTCCTCCTTCCATCTTGATTTCCAACTGTCTCTACCCAATAAATAATTAAAGGTAATAAAACAATAAAAATGGACACATACGCCCCCACACACAAGAGAATCACCATCTTCCAAGAGCCCCAGTCCCAGGAGGGGGATAGCATATTAAAAAATAAAAAGGAAGCCAGGCCTGAATCACTGCTGGGGAGGACTGCAGCCAAGGCTATGAGGAACGCTGAGGGCTGTGCTGTGCTCAGTGACAGCTCAGGATGTGCCTCACTCCTGCATCTTTGACCCATGTGCCCAGAGCTGCACCCCACATTTCCATCTCATCTCTGACCTCTGTACTCCCTCTAGCAGAGGGCTGAGTGAAGGGGTGGAGTATTTTCCAGCTAGTCCCAATAGCCAAGGAGTGGAAGAGCCTGGATGCGCATCAGCAGAAGACTGGCTAAAGAAGTTATGGGATGTATACCCCATGGAATACTACTTTGCAATCAAAAAGGATGAGACTGTGTCTTTGGGGCCAAATGGATGGAACTGGAGGTGACTGTGCTTAGCAAAGTGAGTGAAGAGAAGAAAGATAACTACCAGATGGTTCCACTCATATGTGGAATATAGAGACTTGATACACATGAACCTACCTAAACAAAAACAAAAAAGAAAAAGGAAGGAAGGAAGGAAGAAAAGAAAAGAAAATCCGAACAGAACTGAAGCAAACTGTACGACCTGTGAGCACTGTGGTGGTGATCTTTGGGAGGTGGGAGGCCAGGGGACACAGAACTTTGGTGGTGGGTGTGGTGTGGAAGTAGACATTGTCATCTTTCCATTTTATTGGATAGGACAGAGAAATTGTGCCAGGCTAGCGTGGGGGTGCCTCTTCTCTGGCATGTACTCTCTGGGTTGGAGATAACGTGACTGGAGCCAGCCTGGGCTGCTACTCACTCAGAGACGTGAGGGAGATGACTCAGGAACAGAGCTTGTGGTGGTGAGGTGATTCAATTCTTTATTGATCAGAGAACCAAGGCTTTTAAGAGTCGGACCCGGAAGTGACAAGTTGGAAACGGAAATGGTTAGGAAAGGGGCGGAGAAAGGCAAAAGGGACTGGGAAAGGTAGGAACTTGCTTAGCAACTGTTGTGAGGGTTTTAACTGGTAGGATTAATAATATCCTGCAGGCAGGGAGGGTCTTGAGGGTAGAAAGAAGATAGATCAAAGGAATGGAATGGGTGGGGATCTTTCAGGCAAAACAATGATTATGTAGATATAAGGGAGCAGGCCATAGTATCAGGAATGCAGGGTGCTTTGTGAGGCAGGGAGTCAGATAAGAGGAGGCAAACCTTGGGGGGTTGTGTCTGTCCTTGCTCAACCTCTCAGTAGAGAGAGACTGACAGGATGGATGTCCTTTCAAGTCAAGCTCAACCACATCCTCACAATTTCCCGACAAAATTGAGAGGGGGGGAGGCAGAGAGGGAGAGAGAAAGAGACACCTGCAGACCTGCTTCACCGCCTCCAGGGTTATCGCTGGGGCTCAGTGCCGGAACTATGAATCAACTGCTCCTGGCGGCCATTTCCCCATTTTATTAGACAGAACAGAGAGAAATTGAGAGGGGAGGGGGACTTGCCCAAGGATCCAGGTTTTAGCCCCCCACACACACCTACAGGGGGGATGCTTCATAAGTAGTGAAGCAGGTCTGCAGGTGTCTTTCTTTCTCCCTGTCTCTTTTCTCTTATGTCTCACCCGTGGCAGCAAGACCCAAATCAAGGTGGGCATTTATCAGTCAGGCTAAGAGAAGCTGGTTATGCCGTCTCCACATCCACTGCCTTCCGGTGTATTTCACACTTCTTCAGAAATGAGTTTTTGCAGCCAGAAAGGTAGTGCTGTGGATAAAGGACTTTCAACCATGAGGTCCCGAGTTGAATCCCCAGTACTGCATCTGCTAGGGTGATACACTGGTTTGTCCTCCTCCTCCATCCCCTTCTTTCCCCCTTTCCCATCTCCCATCCTTTTTAAAAAAATTTTTATTTATTTTCCCTTTTGTTGCCCTTGTCTTTTTATTGTTGCTGTAGTTATTATTATTGTTATTGATGTCATCATCATTGGATAGGACAGAGAGACATGGAGAGAGGAGGGGAAGACAGAGAGGGGGAGAGAAAGACAGACACCTGCAGACCTGCTGCACCGCCTGTGAAGCGACTCCCCTGCAGGTGGGGAGCCGGGGGCTCGAACCGGGATCCTTATGCCGGTCCTTACACTGCCTTCTGCGCTACTGCCCCACCCATCTCTCTCAAATAAGAGTGGTGGCACTCCTGGCTAAGCACACATGACAGGACACAAGGACCTGGCTTCAAGCCCCTGGTCCCCACCTGCAGGGGGAATGCTTCACGAGTGTTGTAGCAGGGCTGTGGGTGACTCTCTGTCTCTCTTCTCTTGACTTCTGGCTGTCTCTATCCAATAAATAAGTAAAGATAATAAAGAAATAACAAGTGAGCTACTTGTTGTAGGCAGCAGTCACTGAAGTGCCACGGTCCCTCCACACTGTGTGGGAACCACTCCTCTCTGCTGCCCACGCCCTGCCTTGAGTTCTGAAGGCTGAACCCAAGAGCTGGGATTTGCCTGCTCTCCCTCTGTGCTTCCTTCATGTCCCAGACAAGAAGGAGTGAGACAAGCCAATATTCATTCCACCCTTTCTGAGCTGTTTTGCATAGGGTCACACTCTCCAGCACCATCTATGCTGCGAGAAATGACAGGACTTCGTCTTCTCTTGTATCCAGTGTCCGTGGTGCACATGAGCTCAGTCTGGTCCAGTCACGTAGCCTTGCCGGGCGAGGGCTCCTTTCATCCTCAGGCCGTCATGAAGGGTGCCGTGGAGAAGAACAGAGGAATATGCATGTCCTTTCACGTTAGTCTCTGTATGCTCTGGATAGACACCGAGGAGTGAAATCATTGCATTGGGGTTGAATCTATTTTCAGCTTCCCGAGAAGCCTCCACACTGAGTTTCCACACCATGGGGACCACTGGCGTTGTCACCAGCAGCCTTGCCTTGCCTGTGACTTGCTTCTGGTCTCTGTGAGCTGGGCCGTTCTCTCAGGTCTGAGGTCACGGCTTGCGTGGTTTTGCTTTGCATTTCCCTGGTAGTAGGTGGTGAAGAGTTTTGTCAGGGGCCTGTGGGCCATGTGCCTGTCATCTCCGGGCAAGTGTCTGTGCAGCTCTTGTGCTCAGGCCGAACCATTGTCCATGCCTGCTTGGGGGACAGAGGGACTGAGTGAAAACAGCACTGAACACTGTGTGTGTGTGTGTGTGTGTGTGTGTGTGTGTGTGTGTGTGTGTGTGTGTGTGTGTGTGTGTGTGTGTGTGACTCACTGTGTGTATGTGACCGTGTGAGTGAATGAGTGTGTGACTGTGAGTGTGTGTGTGAATGAGTGCGTGACTGTGTGTGTGAGTATGAGTGGCTGTGTGTTTGTGTGAGTGTGTGTGTGAGTCTGATGTGAGTGTGTGTGTGTGTGAATGAGTGAGTGCATAACTGTGTGAGTATGAGTGGCTGTGTGTTTGTGAGTGCGTGTGTGTGTGTGTGTGTGTGACTCACTGTGTGTATGAGAATTGTGTGTATATGACCGTGTAAGTGAATGAGTGTGTGAGTATGAGTGGCTGTGTGTTTGTGAGTGTGTGTGTGTGTGTGTGTGACTCACTGTGTGTATGAGAATTGTGTGTATATGACCGTGTAAGTGAATGAGTGTGTGAGTATGAGTGGCTGTGTGTTTGTGAGTGAGTGTGTGTGTGTGACTCACTGTGTGTATGAGAATTGTGTGTATGTGACCGTGTGAGTGAATGAGTGTGTGACTGTGAGTGTGTGATTGTGAGTGTGTGTGTGTGTGTGTGTGTGTGTGAAAGAGTGAGTGCATGAATGTGTGTGTTTGTCTGAGTGTGTGTATGTGAGTCTGATGTGAGTGTGTGTGTGTGTGTGAATGAGTGAGTTCATGACTGTGTGTGTGAGTATGAGTGGCTGTGTGTTTGTGAGAGTGTGTGTGTGAATGAGTGAGTGCATGACTGTGTGTGAGTATGAGTGGCTGTGTGTGTGTGAGTGTGAATGTGTGTGTGTGACTGTATGTGTGAGTGTGAGTGAGCGAGTGTGTTTCTCATAGTAGCAGCAGACCCAACCAGGCCCTGCTCTGTTTTCTCTTCTTCTAAAGCCTCTCTTCTGTCAAGGAGACAGACACAGCCTGTGTGCTGGCAGCTCTTCACAGCAGGGGCTACATCAAGGGGTTTCCAGGCTGCTGTTTGTTCCTCAAGGTTAACTTGTTGCATTTCTAGAGAGACAAGGCCATTCTGCTTGTCTATTCTATTGTCCTGTTCTGTTCTGCTCTGTTCTATTCTGTTATATTCGTGACTTAATATTGATGTACAAAACTGTGTGATGGCGGGTAGAATTCCACACCATTCCCACCCCCAGGGTTCTGCGCCCCCACTCCCTCCACTGGAAGCTACAGTACTTTCCCAGGGTCAAAATAACATTGACTATTATGTCTATAACTATCTATTTATATTTCTATTTGCCCATTTTTCTCTGTAGTCCTGCTCTCTTTTCCTTGCTTTTTAAATATGACTATTATTATTATTATTATTATTATTATTATTATTATTATTATTATTACCTCCAGGGCTATTGCTGGGTCTTGGTGCTGGCACTACAAATCCACTGCAACTGACAGCCATTTTTTTTCCATTTTACTGGATAATTGGATAGGACAGAGAGAAATTGAAAGGAGTGGGGAAGAGAGGGAGAGAGAAAGAGGGAGAGAGAGAGAGAGAGAGAGACACCTGCAGCCCTGCCCCGCCACTCATAAAGCAGACCCTGCAGGTGGGGAGCTGGGGCTCGAACCCAGAACCTTGTACCAGTCCTTGCACTTGCTACTATGTATGCTTCGATGATACGCCACACTTGGTCCCCTCTTTTTCATTTTAATAGTGATTTAATATTGATTTACAAAATTACAGTGTGACAGGCCTACATCTGCACACCGTCCCCACCACCGGAGCTCTGTGTCCCTAGTTCCTCCTCCATCAGAAGCTACAGCAGTTCCCCCAAGGCTGCAGATATGGGTTAACTATGATGATGATGATTATTATTTATTTATTCATTTTCCCTTTTGTTTCCCTTGTTGTCTTTTTATTGTTGTTGTAGTTATTGTTGTTGTTATTGATGTCGTCGTTGTTGGATAGGACAGAGAGAAATGGAGAGAGGAGGGGAAGACAGAGAGGGGGGAGAGAAAGACAGACACCCGCAGACCTGCTTCACCGCCTGGGAAGCGACTCCCCTGCAGGTGGGGAGCCGGGGGTGGGGGTGAGGGTGGAGATAAGGAGTGAAAAGTAAAGCCATCTCTCCTAGGTAGCTCAGCTCATTCTCTAGAGGCACGGTCAGTCACGAAGCAGACGGGGAGCAGATGGGGAAAGGTGCCGGCAGCATGCTTGCCTTGTGGAGACCCAGAGATGCTCACAAGCTCACAGTGTGTTCCCGGAGACAGCCTTGAAGAGCACCAGGAATGTAGCGGACTCTGGGAAGAAAGATGTCACGTTAGCTCAGAAGGAGGTGCGGGGCCAGGTGGTGAAGCCCCTGCTTGAGCGCTCACACTACGGTGCTCAGAGACCCGGGTGCAAGCTCCTGGTCCCCACTCGCAGAGGGGAAGCTTCACAAGTGGTGAAGCAAAGCTGAAGGCGTGTCTCCGTTTCTCTCTCCCTCTCTATTTCACTCCTCTCTCAATTCCCCCCTGATCTCTATCCAATAATAAATTAATTAATTTTTAACACTTATTAATTTTTTTATTTATTTATTTTCCCTTTTGTTGCCCTTGTTTTTTTTTTTTTTAATTGTTGTTGTAGTTATTGTTGTCGTTATTGGATAGGACAGAGAGAAGTGGGAGACAGAGAGAAGGGGAAGAGAAAGATAGACACCTGCAGACCTGCTTCACCTCCTGTGAAGAGACTCCCCTGCAGGTGGGGGCTTGAACCGGGATTCTTATGCCGGTCCTTGCACTTTGCGCCATGTGTGCTTATCCCGCTGCGCTACCGCCCAACTCCCAATAAATAAATAAATTTTAAGAGAGAGAGATTGGATTTTTAAAAAGGAGGTTATTATTAATATTATTTTTGCCCGGAGCACTGCTCTGCGTTGGGTCCTGGGGTTGTTGGGAATTGAACGTGGAACAGCAGAGCCTGGAGTATGTTACCATCTGTTTGAACATGAAGCTACCTGTCCTTCAGCTCAGGTTGCCTTTTACATGTATGTTCCTGCTCCAAGGCAGTTTGCATGATCTCTTCAAGCCCCTCCCTATGAGATTACCTTCCAGTGAAATAAAAAGGCTCCTGGAGCCCCGCATCCCCAGAGCCCTGCCCCACTAGGGAAAGAGAGAGACAGGCTGGGAGTGAGAAGACTGATTGTGGCTGTGGGCCTCCCTGGAGCTGGCCTTGGCTGCTCCCACATACACTGGTCCCCAGAGTGTGGTCTGAGCAGGTCTTTGCTGCTGTGCTTGCCTGGGGTGCACCCTTCTGTGCATCCCGCCTTTCACACTGAGATCCTTTTCCTCCAAGAGCCCTTCTTGCCTTTGCTTGTATTCTTACATGAGGGGTCCACAAGTTCCACTTTCTGATTTAAAATTTTTTTCTCATTATCTTTATTTATTTATTGGGTAGAGACAGAAATTGAGAAAAGGGGGAGATAGAGAGGGAGAGAGAGACCCCTGCTTCACCACTCATGAAGCTTTCCCCTACAGGTGGAGACTGGGGGCTGGAACCCAGGTTCTTGTGCCCTGTAATACGTGTACTCAACCAGGTAGGCCACCACCCGGCCCCCAAGTTCCACTTTCTGTACATTTGGACGTGCCCCTTGAGCTATTGTTGATGCTTTTCCAGAAAATAATGCCTATCAAGAGAACAATTCCCTGACTCCTCGTTCCTCTTTGAAGCCACAACTAGGTGTGCTGTGGTCTGCTCCACGCACCCTCCCTGTCAGTCTTCAGTCACCTGGTTCAGCCGCTTGCTGTGGTTGCCTTGTGTTCCCTATGAGTCAGTTGTAAGCAGTTTGACAGCAGAAACAAAGTAGCTGGCAAATCCTGAACACAGGTCTTGAGGCTTGCTTAGCCGTGTGACCCCAGAAATATCTCCAGGCACCGACAAGCCTGAAGGCCAGAGAGGGACGGTGCTGCTTCGTGTCTCTCTCACCATGTCACGGTGCTGGAGTCTCGACCCCATGCATTTCCGTCACCTCAAGCGTGACCTCTCCAGGTTCCATTTAGTTATAAAGCCCATCCAGGAAATGGCTGGAGCAATGTCAAGAGTGCCTCAGTTCTCTCTCTGGCTCTTGTCCTAATTCTTCAAAGACTGGTCTCTTTGGCTTCAGGCAGAAGCCTCTGCAACTTCCTGGCTTTGCCATCTCCTCATATAACCTCCCTGGGTGCAGGGGGTGGTGTGTCTCTCCTTAGGGTGAGCAGGTGCTGGGCACAGGTATTTAACCCTCCATCCACCCCCACCTCGTCACTCCAGTGAAGGTGCCACACAGATGCTAGGTGCTAAGATGACAATTCCAGTTCAAAACGTGTGATTGACATTAAAATCTGCAGTGCCGCTCTGCCCCTGCAGATTCAGCTGCAGCCGTGTCCTTCCTGAGGTCTCGGCGCCAGCTCTGGTCCCCATGGCTGCCCTGTCTGCCTCTCTCGGGACCTGCTGACATGGAGCTCCGCTCTGGTAAAAACAGCTTCAAAGACTCACAGCTCTTTCTTCAGCATCATGACCAGCCAATATCTGCCCCTTAGCCTATTTTTCTGTACTTAGATGATACTGCTCCATACTGCTGTACTGAGATGTAATAAACCTACCATTTATTAAATAAATAAATAAATAAATAAATAAATAAATAAATAAATAAATAAATAAATATCAGTGATTTTCAGGAAATGCGTGAGGCTACCTACCCTCAGGCATGGGAGGGGAGGAGGTTCCGGCCTGGGATGAAGCCGCCCAAAGTGCTCTGTTTCTTCTTGGCCCAACGCAAGGCTTCTTCATCTAAAGACCATCGTGTCTTTCCCATGCTCCTCAGGGGCAGCTGTTCAGAAACAGGGATGCCTGGAGTTTTGAGGGAGCGGTGACATGAACTACAGCTTCAGATATCTGTGCACATATAGCCACATAGCTCCCGGCAATAGCAATTACTCAAAGAAGAAAAATGTCAGACTTCCTTAGGGTTCTGAAGTGTTTAAAGAAAAATGACACCTTCAAGAATATTAACACATTTCTCAAAACTGATAACCTGGGAAAGGCTTCAGCTTTCCTGGAAAGGAGAGATGATGAGTCCAGTTTTTGTAGGCGTGGTGCTCCCATAACATCCCGGATGGGTGGAGAACGTGAACCCCTAATGGGCGTGAGGAAAACAAAAAATTGCTAAGACCACCAACGGAGACGAGACTGAGCCAGTGGGGCCAGACAGGAGTTGACCTACCATGAACAAAAGAGGATGTGGCGAGTGGACTGAGATTTGGAGAACAGGGTTTATCCACAGTCACCCGCTAATCTCAGAAGTCAGGAAGATGCTCCCAGCCAGATGGGAGGACCCTTGAGTTCCCACATATTTCCTAAATCCTAGGATGCCCCAGTAAAGCTTTTCCTTTCTGAAAAATCTGAGGGGATCTACCTGTTAGAATACCGCTGGGATTTAATCACTTTCCCCTTGGGGGTGTTATTCAAAATATTCCAGCCTGCACAGTCAGCATGGAGAGAGAGATGCCTTCTGCTAAGCTGGGTTGATCTCTGCACTTTGTGAAGGTCAGGGCTGAGATGCTTCTCCTGCAGGATGTTAGCTTCCCCTCTGGGGGAATCGCTTTCGCCTTATTAGCCACTGTGAAAGCGTCTCCGTGTCTGACGACTATGGTGGAACAGACAGGCTCCTACAGGTACCAGATCTGGTCAGTCCTTCCTTGCCCAGGCAGGATAGGACTGTTTTCTTAGCTGCAGCTGTAATATATACACTAGAGACATGATTTGTGTGAGTTTTATTGGTGGCACATACAGTTTCACAAGTTCTTTCTCATTTTTACTTTGGGTGGAGTAGGAGACAGAGGGAGAGCTATACCCCGCTGGAAAGCCTACCCCACCATCCTCTGGGGAGGCGATTTCAACCCTTCCATCCACAAAATGCTGGCGTGCAGCGAAGGAGGCCAAGGAGCCGGCCACCTGCTGCCCAGGCTCCTTTCTGTCCCTCACAGGCTGTGCCCAGGGCCATCATCTGAACTGCAGCCTTCAGTATGGCCCTGACTGCTCCTTCCCCGGCGTCTTTTCTTGGACTGCCTTGGCAGATGCCTCCACACACACAGTGCTCCCGGGACACCCATGTATTGTTCAATTCTTGCTTTTAAAAGGGTGTTCATGGGGGTGGAGGGGGAGAAGAGAGAGAATCAGAGAGCATCACTGATCGCAGTGCCGGGAATCAAACACAGGACCTCGTGCTCAGGGGTCACCATCGCACTGTTGTTTTGGTCTCGGGAGGCTGAGATCAAGCCATCTGCAGCCCGAGTTCCTTTCTGGAGACTCTAGGGACATTCATGTCAGGGGCGGCAGAAACACACTTCCTTACACACTTGCACTTCCTTACACACTTGCTTACACGGAGTAAGATCTGTGTTCTCCGCTAGGGGAGGTCTCCAGGCAGTGTCTCCAGCCCACCCACACCCTCTGACAGATGCAACCACTGAGCCCTCCTGCTGACAGCAGTCTCTCTGGTCCCTGAGGCGCTGGGGTTTCAGGAAGGTTTTCTGTCTTAAAAACGGCTAATGAGATTAGATCCTCCTGATATTTCCCAGCAACCCCACCTTGTGTTGTCCTTAATCTGATTCACATCTGCAACATTCCTTTTGTTTTAGGAGGTTCCTGGAATTAGGATGTTGACATAGTTTTATTTTTTTTCCCCTTGGGAGAGGGGAAGCGTGAGGGTAAGCTTTTTTTTTTTTCCCCCTTTCCTTTCTTACATTTGCTTTTTCTGTTCTTTTATTTGAATTATTCACCACATGGTTGCTATGAGAATTGAGTTAGTTGCTATATGTAAAGTTCTTAAAATACTAGCCTGAACTCTGTGACATCGAGTTGAATGTTGGCATAAAAGTAAGTTTGGGTCTTTGGCCCAGTGGCGTAGGAGGCAGCTTAGACGGTGAGTGAGGTTCTAGGCCGGGCCCCTGGCACTGTGTAGGTCCAAGCAGTGCTCTGGTCTCCCCAGCCAGTCATACAATGAAAATACGGACCCTCCTCCCCCTACTCTGGGGGGAAGCTTCCATGCTTTGGCGTCTTTCTCTCTGTCTCTCTCTCTGAAAAAAGTTCATGCAGAGCAAAGTAGATCCAGAGACAATATGGAAGATTCCAGAGAAGTAGGTTAGTATTTAAAAGATGATATCCTGTGGCCGGAGAGGAGGTGGCACAGTGCTTGCAAGGATGGAGTCCTGGGTTTGAACACTGACATTGCATGCGCCAAAGTGATGCTCTGCTTCTCCTCTTTCTCATAAATAAATACATTAATTAAGCAGCAAATTGTCTAATTGATTAATTAATTGGTTAATTTATTATTGGGTAAAGACAGAGAGAAATAGAGAAGGAAGAGGAAGATAGGAAGAGAGACAGAGACACCCGTAGCCCTGCTTCACCACTTGTGAAGCTTTCCCCCTGCAGGTGGGGCACAGACTTTGAACTCTGGTCCTTGTGCTCTGTGATGTGCGCACTGAACCAGGCGTGCCACTGCTTGGGTCCTCAAATTTCTCCTTCCCTTCCCTTCCCTTCCCTTCCCTTCCCTTCCCTTCCCTTCCCTTTTCTTTTCTCTTCTTTTTTTTTAAATTTTTTAAAATTATATTTATTTATTGGATAGAGACAGCCAGAAATCAAGAGGGAAGGGGACGATAGAGAGGGAAAGAGACAGAGAGACATCTGCAGCCCTGCTTCACCACTCATAAAGCTTTCCCCCTGCAGGTGGGGACTGGGGGCTCAAACCCGGGTCCTTGCTCATTGGAACACATGCGCTTAACCAGGTGTGCCACCACCCGGCACACCCTTCTTTTCCTTTCCTTTCCTTTTCAATCTCTCTCTCTCTCTCTCTCTCTCTCTCTCTCTCTCACCACCAGGGTTATCGATGGGGCTTGGTGCTGACACTACCAATCCACTGCTCCTGCTGACCATTTTTCCTTCCTCCCTTCTTTCCTTCCTTCCTTCCTTCCTCCCTCCCTCCCTCCCTCCCTCCCTCCCTTCCTTCCTTCCTTCCTTCCTTCCTTCCTTCCTTCCTTCCTTCCTTCCTTCCTTCCTTCCTAATTTTTTATTAGGTAAGATAGAGGGAAATTGAGAGGGGAGGAGGAGAGGGGAGGGAGAGGGAGACACCTGCAGACCTGCTTCACCACTTGTGAAGTGTCTCCTCTGCAGGTGGGGAGCAGGGACCTTGCACCCCAGTGCCTGCACGTGGCAATATGTGCCCTCTACCAGGCGTGTCACCCCCACCTCTTGACGGTCTCTGTAAAGTAGTATCTTATCTGTGGTAAACCCTCACTGAACTTCACTTTCATTATTTTCGTGGTGGAAACAGCATGCTTAATGTAGCCAACCTACCATTTCTCTTGTTTCCTCTTTTGGGGTGGTGTTTTAAAAAATGTTCTCTTGATGTTGTAGTGCTATGTGCATATTTTTACATGCTTGGTGAGTTTTTTCTTCTTCTTCTTTTTTCCAGCCCTGTGCCTGCTGTCTTCTCACCCCTTGCCCAGCTCACTGCCCCTCCCCTCCACTCCTGTTTATCCTGGAAGTGCCCTCTGCTGTTGCCAAAATTCCTGGGCACCAGCTGGGCTTGACTTTGGGACCTTTTCTCTTTGAACCTGTCCCTGAGAGTGTGTGTGTGGGGTGTGGCCGCATGTTCAGGGATGAGTGACAGTAAGGCTGTCTTTCCCCATGGCAACCTGACTCCCAGGCCCTCACCCCTGCAGACCTTTGGCTGCCCCTGGAATGTGGCTTTGTGACTCTAACTTCAATGTGTGTGTGTGTGTGTGTGTGTGTGTGTATGTGTCTCTGTGTGTGTGTCTCTGTGTGTGTATCTGTGTGTGTCTCTGTGTGTGTGTCTCTGTGTGTGTGTCTCTGTATGTGTATCTGTGTGTCTCTGTGTGTGTATCTGTGTGTCTCTGTGTGTGTGTATCTGTGTCTCTGTGTGCGTGTGTCTTTGTGTGTGTGCCTGTGCGTGTGTTCCTGTGTGTGTCTGTGTGTGTGCATGTGTGTGTGCATGTGTGTGTACGTATTGGAAAGCCACAGTGTGTTTGGTCTGGACAGCTGTCAGCTTCTACCGGTCTCAGAGTTGTGTGTTTTATGGATGTAGGTAAGGTCTCTCGGGGGTTTATACAGTCTGTCTAAACTTTCGGCACCACTGGGTTTCCCTGCCTCTGAGCAATGGAAGCAGTTTGGATGCGATTCTGCTTCTGACTGTCCCCCAGGGCTTCCTACTGCTCCTAGTCCTGTGTGAGCTTGGGGTGCAGCCAGGACAGGGCAGAGGCTGGCTGTTGTGCTGTGCTCACTCCCTTTCTGACCTCTGGGGACAGGGACGGGGTAGTGAGGTGAGGCCGGAGGGCACACAGTTTTCTGAAGGCCACACCACGTGCCCGTGATCACAACTTGGGATGTCTTTGGAGGCAAAGGAGGGGTCAGACTCTTAACGCGGCTGTGACAGCCAACACTCGGGCCTCCCCGTGTGCATCCGTCGGGGAACCTGGCCCACCCTGAGGCAGCCTCTGCTCTGTGCTGGCCCTCAGAGAATCCAGAATCCAGTCACTCCAGGAAGAGAAGGTGCAGATTTAGCATCGGCCGGGGACAGTGTCTGAAGAAAGATTTTGACTCCTGTGTGAGGTTCCTTGGACTGGATTTACATTTGACTGAAGAACAGTGACTTCCAGGCACGGAGATTTCGGTGATTATGCCTCCGTCTTTTTTTTTTTTTTTAATTAACTAATTGATTATTTTTTTATTTATAAAAAGAAAACTTTGGTTGTGGTGCTCAGTGTGGTCCTAGGGTCTCTTTCTACTCCGGCTGTTTGCTGCTACCTGCATCACGGTGCTAAGATCTCTTCACCTGCGACATGTCCACAAGAAGAAAATCGGCCTCAAGGCTGGGGAAAGAATACAGCAGTTCATGAGTCAGACTTTAAGGGCCGAGGCACCTTCCCAGAAGCCCCAGGATCAACTCACTGCACTACCATATACCAGAGCCTATGCCGGAGGTGATTTATGAAAATAAATAAATGAAAACGCACGAAACAAAACAAAAATACCAACCCGTAAATATGAGGTGTGCAGCATCCCAGAAGCCATGGATATAAACTGCTCTTGGAAATAAATATTCTTATCTGGAGGGGCTGTTTGAGGGTTTCTGTGAGGTGATGGCTTATCACGACTCCTCACTCCTTTGGAAAACATTCCAGGGACTTGTGGGGCGTGGGGGCTCCTGTTTTCTCCTGTGACTTCACGGGCTCCCCAGAGCCACTGCAAACACACCTCAGGCCTGCTGCTCCCTCAGCCTCCTCACAACTATCTGAGTGGTGGGTGTGGAGAGGAAATAGCAGCCTCCCTGAGCCTGGCTGATAAATGCCCACCTTGATTTAGGTCTTGCTGCCACAGTTGGGAAATGGACATATATATATACGTTCCCCTCCAGGGTTATGGCTGGGGCTTGGTGCCGGCACTAGGGCACTAGGAATTCACTGCTCCTGGTGGCCATTTTTTCCCCATTTTATTGGACAGGACAGAGAGAAATTGAGAGAGGAGGGGAGATAGAGAGGGAGAGAGAAAGAGAGATACCTGTAGGCTTGCTTCACCACTTGTGAAGCAACCCCCCTGCAAGTGGGGGCTGGGGCTTGAACCTGGGTCCTTGCACTTCATAGTCTGTGCACTTAACCGGTGTGCCTCTGCCCAGCCCCCTCTGTTTCCTATTTCTAATGGTAACCCAAGTCCCATTCTCTGGGATGAGACTAGCAGAAGAGGGTCCCAAGCGGAACAAAGGCAGGTAGGCAGCGTGTCCCCTCAGCGCCTTGCTCAGGAGCCCGGCCAGCAAGAGTGGAGCCATCTGGCCGGCAGGATGCCTCTTTCCTCACCGTGGGCTCAGCCCTTTGAAGCGGTTTGAAGGCCAATTTGGTAACTTGATTTGGAAAGTGGTATCGATGACTGAGGGCACAGACTGCTTGTTAGTCGCCTTCTGGGCCCTGCAAATTGGGTTAAGTGGAGTGAAACTGCCTTCCCCTCTCCCTGGGCTCATGGCTGAGGTCCAGGTCCCTTTGTAATGAGAACCTCTCCTGGGCCAAAGACTTTGAAAAGCTTTCCGGGGAGTCTGGCACTCTGTTTTCATATGTGAATCCTGCTTTTCCCTGGAGGGCCAGGCACTAAGCTGATAACACAGACAAAATGAACCTGGAAGGAGTAAGGGTGAGGGAGGGAGAGAGAGAGCCTGGAAGAAGTGAGAGGCAGAGGGAGAGAGAGATGGGGGGAGGGAGGGAGAGAGAGAGCCTGGAAGGGGTGAGAGAGAGAGAGAGAGGGAGGGGGGAAGGGAAGGAGAGAGAGAGCCTGGAAGGGGTGAGAGAAAGAGAGGGAGAGAGACAGAAAGAAGGAGAGGGAGGGAGGGAGAGAGAATGGGGACAGGGGGACTGGGTCAGAGAAGATGCATTTTCTTTTTTTTTTTTTTTTTACTATTTTTATTGTATTAGGGACTAAATATTGATTTACAGAATCACATATCGACAGGATGTAATTCCACACCATTCCCACCCCCAGAGTTCTGCATCCTCACTTCCTCTCTCGGAAGCTACAGCAGTTTCCCAAGGTTGCAGATAAGGGCTGAGTATCTTCTTTCTACAGCCGTCTGCTGGTATTTGTTTAGATTTGCCACCCCACCCACCCCCATTTTTAGGTTCCATCTTCTCTTTCTTTTTAAGTCTTTTTAAAAAATTATTATCTTCATTTATTTATTGGATAGAAACAGCTAGAAATTGAGAGGAGGAGGGGAGATAGTGAGGGAGAGAGAAAGAGAGACACCTGCAGCCCTGCTTCACTACTCGCAAAGCTTTCCACCTACAGGCGGGGACCAGGGTCTTGAACCCCGGTCCTTGTGCACTGTAACATGTGCACTCAGCCAGGTGTGCCTCCACCCAGCCCCACCTTCTCTTCTGTTACTCCATCCAAATGTCCCTCTCTTTCCCCTCCTTTCTCTCAGGGTGCTGACGGGGCTGGTCCAGAGCCCTCTTATCCTCTTTCTCCTGTCACTTCTCCCCCACTAGGAGTCTGGATCAGAATTATTTTTTTAGGTACAGAAGGTGGGAGTTCTGGCTTCTGTCACTGCTTCTCCACTGGACATGGGTGTTGGCAGGTGGATCCTCACCCCCAGCCTGTTTCTGTCTGTCCCTAGTGGGGCAGGGCTCTGGGGAGGGGGAGGTGGGGATCCAGGACACATGGGTGAGGGCGTCTGTCCAGGGAAGTCAGGATGGAGTCATGGCGGCATCTGCAACTTGGTGACTGGAAGGTGGTCAGATATAAACCAGGACAAAATGGTTAATGAACAGGAACTAAAAAAGAGGGACAGAGCAGATAAGATTAGAGATTTTAGGGTGGAAGGAAGCTAGGAAGTCCACTTTAGGCATGTTTCTAGGGCCCCACAACTGTGGTAGGTTTTGCTTGAATTTGATAGCTAGGATCAGGTTGGATAAACACATTGTCTGAGAAGGTGGCATCACCATAGAGAAAAGGGCTAGAAACTTGGACTAGGGCAGAAAGTAGCTTCCATTCCTGAAAACATTATGTGGACAAAATTAACTGTTTACTTTGGGGGCATTTTCTTTTTCTTCATTTTTATTTATAAAATGGAAATGTTGACAAGACCATATGATAATAGGGGTATAATTCCACACAATTCCCACCTCTAGAGCTCTGTATCCAATCCCCTCCCCTGATAGCTTTCCTGTTCTTCATCCCTCTGGGAGGATGGACCCAGGGTCATTATGGGGAGCAGAAGGTGGGAGGTCTGGCTTCTGTAATTGCTTCCCCGCTGAACATGGGCGTTGGCAGGTAGATCCACACTCCCAGCCTGTCTCTCTTCTTCTCTAGTGGGGCAGGGCTCTGGAGGGGTGAGGTTCCAGGGCACATGATGGGGTCGTCTGCTCAGGGAAGTCTGTTTGGCATCACGGTAGCATCTGGAACCTGGTGGCTGAAAAAGAGTTAACAGATAAAGTGAAACAAACTGTTGACTAATCATGAACCTTAAGGCATTTTCTAAAGCCAATTCTTTCCCCAGAACAGACTTTTAAAAGTAGAGGTATGGGTCGGGGCATAGCATAATGGCTATGCAAAGAGGCTTTCATGCCTGAGGCTTTCAAGTCCCAGGTTCAACCCCCCACAACAGCATAAGCCAGAGCTGAGCAGTGTTCTGGTAAAAATTTAAAAAAAGAGAAAAAAAAAAGTAGAGGTATTAGTTCTTCTTTGAAAGTTTTGTAGAATACATTTGTAAAACCATCTGGTCCAGGACTTTTATTCTTGGGAAGGTTTTTGATAACTATTTCAATGTCATTAGCTGTGATGGGCCTGTTCATATTATCTAGTTCCTTTTTATTTAATTTTGGAAATTCATAGGTATGACTGTGGTTGATGGTAGTGCTGGGGGTGGAACCTGGGACCTCAGAGCCTCAGGCAGGAGCGTCTTTTTCAGAAGCACTGTGCTGTCTCCCTGCCATGCTCACCCCCTAATGGAAGAGGTCCGACTTCCCCTTCCAGGAGCCCCCTAGACAGCCTGGACCCTCATGGCCCTCCTCTCACCACAGTGTGGGTAGGTTTCCAGGTGGGGAGAGAGCATAATGGTTATACTAACAGCTTTCATGGTTGAAGCTTTAAGGTCCTCGGTTCAGTTCCCCAAATCACTACCACCCAGCTGAACAGTGTTCTGGTTATAGAAAGCTTCACAGTGACGTTGCAACATGACATGGTCCCTGTCCTCCTCCTCCTGCTCCTCTTTCTCCTCCTCCTCCTCCTCACCTTCGGCCTCCTGTGTAGTGACAGGAAGCTCTCCATTGCTAAGGAAGGGCAGGGACTGGTCTCTTCTCAGATTTACAAAAACGGTGGACATTTCTGTCGTTTCCCACGTAGGGAAACAGGCTTGGTGACCGGGAACGCATGGCCACACCAACTGCATTCAAGGCCGTGGGTACCTGCAGCTTCATGGACTTATTGGACAGGAATTGGGTGAGTCAGTGTGGCTCAGTGCCTTGCTCCTCCTGCGTGAGCCTCTGGACTTGACACCAGCCATCCTCTCCCCTGGTTCTCAGCCCCTCACCTCCCCCCAAAAGACTTGAGTAAGGGGTGACAAATAGAGTTGGTTGAAGAAAGAAAAAAAAAGTTTCCCCAAAGGGGACTGAGTCAACCCAGGCATAAAGACAAGCGTGAACAAGGCTTTTCCAAGCCCTTGTTCTGTGATCTGGTGGTGGGCTGCGGTAGGGTCCGGACCTGCAAGCATCCTTTCTGAGGTCTGGTCCCAGCATCGCAAATAGCAGAGTCATGCTCTGACTGTCCTTCCTTCCTCTCAAATGAAGCAACTAATAGATTTGTAAATAAATCTGTGAGGATTTGCAGATAGCAATGCTTCTGAAAAAAGTCTTTCATGCTGGAGGCATCAGAGGTCTGGAGTTCAGTCTCCCCCCAACACTACAACTGAGCAGTACTCTGATTAAGGTAACAACAACAACAATAATACAGTTCTTTTTGTTTTTTAGTTAGTATTGTTGCCGTCATTGTTGGATAGGACAGAGAGAAACTGAGAGAGGAGGGGAAGACAGAGAGGGGGAGAGAAAGACAGACACCTGCAGACCTGCTTCACCACCTGTGAAGCGACTCCCCTGCAGGTGGGGAGCCGGGGGCTCGAACCGGGATCCTTGCAGTGGTCCTTGCGCTTTGTACCACTTGCTCTTAACCCACTGCGCTACCGCCCGACTCCCAATAATACAGTTCTTGTTAGATCTGCAGGATAGCTCACCAGAGTGGTGCCCTGCTTTATTTACCTTACCTGCAGCCCAGGTTTGAAACCCGCCCCCAACACAACGGAGGCAGCTTCAGAGCTGTGACCGTTTCTTTCCTCCCACCCTCCTTAATCTCTTTCTTTCTTTTAAAAAATATTTTTATTTTATTGGAGAGAGCTATTGAGGGGGAGGGGGATATAGAGAGGGAGAGAGACCGAGAGACATCTGCAGCCCTGCTTTACCACCCGTGAAGCTTTCCCCCTGCAGTGGGCACCGGGGACTTGAACCCGGGTCCTTGTGCGCTGTCATGTGAGCGCTTCACCAGTCCCCCTGGCTCCCGTTTTTCTTTCTCCCTCTTGAGTTCTGGCTGTCCTCCGCATTACCCCCGCCAACCTCCCTCACTGTGGTCCCTCCGCCTCACCCCTGGAATGGTAGTAGCTGACACTGCTCCTGGAGCCCCACCCGGCTCCCAGGCTGGCTGCTTTGTGGCTACACTCAGCCGCTTCTCACAGGTCGGTTTTGACTGGAGGACGCCTGTCCCTGAATCAGCCTTTTCCTCCCGGGCCCTGTATCTGTCATCTTCCTGTGGGCAGTGTTGAGGAAGCCGAGTCTTTTGAGTTTTTTTTTTTTTTTCAGAACATCTCTCATTACTGACCCGTGAATGAGAGGCTCCAGGGGCCAGGAGGCCAGTGCTGTCCCTTGAGCCGGGCAGGCGAAGCTTACAGTAAGAACACATCACCCTGAACGCGCGCCAGCCCAGGCACCGGCCCAACCTCGGCTCTGGCTGCTGGATCCTGCCGGTGCCCGTGTTAGTCACCGGCCAGAGACACTCTGCTCGTTCAGGCTGAGGACAAACCCCTCCTCACAGCCCGGGCTTCCTGGAAAAGCTGCCCACTGGGACACACACTCTTCTGCTGCTGCAGTCGTCTGAGTTCTCCTCCGCTGAGCGCTTGCTGTGTTAGGGACAGGGCTGAGAATGTACAAGCACATGTCCCTGTCCTTCTGTCAGTAAGCCAGGGGCACGTGCTCTGCTGACCTCACCCTCTGGCTTTCGGAGGCTCCAGGCATGGCTTGTGTGAACACCAGCACCTCTCATGCTGGGTAGCTGAGTGAGCTTCTGGGACTCTGCAGATGAGCCGGGGGCTGGTGGGGGCCTCCGGCTGTCAGCCGGGGACCAGGGGAATGGCCCTAAGGTCACCAGAACACGGATAGTGGATTTGCCCAAGGAACTAATGGAGAGAGAGATGGCTGGGGTCCCTTAGGAGAGAGGCTAGGACAGCTGTCACCCAAGAAGGCTTCCCGCCTGCCCTTGACATGCATCTGGGGCTCAGACTGGAGGTTGGGGGCGCACCCCAAGCACCACCTCTTCATCTGCCTTCTACTGTGACCAGGAGTGGCTTCTTGCTTGGAGCTCAATGGTTAATGCAGGGCCTGTTTGTTCAGCACTTTCAAAGTTTATGACACAATTTTATAGATGTGATCTCACCTCATTGAGCAATGACCTGGAATCCAAGCCCCCTTTTGACTGCAGGGGAACTGAAGCTTTAGCCGATAGGAGAAGTATATGCCTGAGAAATACTGATCTCCTCACATGCATCCACACTGGGCTGGGGAGATAGCATAATGGCTGTGCAAGAGGACTTTCACACTTGAGGTCCCAAGTTCAATCCCCAGCTCCACCTGTACAGGGATGTACAGGGCCCAGTGAGTCCCAGTAGTGGTCTCAAGGCAGGTCTGTTCCAGACCCCTCAGGAAGGAAGTGTGGTGGGTGGAGTTGATGGAGACCTTGGAATAACCCAAGATGACAGGACAGTGTTGACATCTAAGGACACTGGGAGGTCACAGACTGATTTTGAAACTGGAGCTGAAGGCAGGCTTCCAAAAGAGGAAATGAAAAGGCATGGACAGAAGGTGAACAAACAAGCAAAGCCACGGTGCTTCCGTAACCGTTGGCTGTGCCCTGACCATGCAGGCCCTTCACGGTGCCCACAGTGGTGGTGCCAACCACAGCCCTCGGTAGGAGACTTTGCCCTGTTTTGCAGACAGGGACCTGTGGACAGAACTCAGCCAGTGCCTTCCTCAACCTCTCCGCTCTGCTCCTTAAGCAGACCAGAGCAGAATTTCCTCACTACTGTCCAGAAACTTGACTTTTTTTCCCTCCAGGGTTATCTAGGTTCCATGCCAACACTAGGAATCCACTGCTCCTGGCAGCCATTTTTTTTCCATTTTATTGGCTAAGTTAGAGAATTGAGTGAGGAGGGAGAGATAGAGAGGGAGAAAGACAGACAACTGCAGACCTGCTTAACTGCTCGTGAAGCATCCTCCTTGCAGATGAGGAGCTGGGGGCTCGAACCCAGATCCTTGTGGGGGGTCCTTGCACTGAATACTATGTGTGCTTAACCATGTGGGAATTAAAAAAAAATTTTTTTCGTGATCTAGCAAAATGGTTCACCTGGGAGGGTGCTTATTTCATCAACACATGGCCCAGGCTAAGGCTGGCCCCCACTATACTGGAGACACACTGCTGTGGTGTCTTCCCCTCCCTCTCTCTTTCTCTCTCTCTGTCCGAAAAAGTAGGCCTGAAATGTTAAAACCCCAATTTTTCTTTCTAATTTTTTATTAGTGATTTAGTAATGGTTAATAAGATTATAAGATCACAGGGGTACAATGCCACACAGTTCCCACCACCAGAGCTCCGTGTCCCCTCCCCTCCATTGGAAGCTTCCCTGTTCATTACCCCTCTGGGAGTCTGGACTCAAATTCTTTATGGGGAGCAGCAGGTGGGAGTTGTGGCTTCTGTCATGGCTTCTCCGCTGGACATGGGTGTTGGCAGGTGGATCCACGCCCCTAGCCTGTGTCTGTCTGTCCCTAGTGGGGCAGGGCCCTGGGGAGGGGAGGCTCCAGGACACACGGGGGAGGGCGTCTGCCCAGGGAGCTCAGGGATGGAATCATGGTGGCGTCTGCAGCTTGGTGGCACTCACTCCTCTTTGTCCTTTTCAGCACCCTCTTACCAATTCCTGGATGGGTTCTGATTTTGCGCCGTGGTTTTTCTCTGTCCCTTCCTCTGCAGTCTCTCTCCTTCCAGCCTAGAAATCCCGCTTCCACTTAGACTTGCTGGGATCGGAAGTGATTTTTTTTTTTTCTGAGGAGTCGTCCTTGTTATGTCTTCATGCAGCCATCAGGATTCCAGCCCCCCCCCCCCCTTTTTTAAATTGCCCTGGAGATACCTGAGTCACGACAGACAGAGGGAGAAACCCTGTGTTTTTTACTGTGCTGGAAGGCCAAGGGAGGGCGTTTCCTCAGTGTCTGAGCTGAGGCTGAGGATGACACAGTTTCCCTGCATCAGCATAAATGGAGAAGCCTGTTAACCTGTCTTAGAAGCTAATAAAAGAAAAATCCCTGTGAGATCAAGTCTGTTAAGGACCTTCAGAGCTCCCCGAGCAGTGGGCTCCATGAACATGAGCTGTCATTCCTGCTCACTCCGTGAACATGAGCCATCATTCCTGCTCACTCCGTGAAACGCACCTGGTTCCGCAAAGCTCCTTCAAGACCTTTTGTCTCTGTGTACATTTCATTTGATGCTTCATTTGCATCTTGAAGACCTGCCAGGCTCTTTTTTTTAAAAGTTGCTAGCCTAAAAAAAAAGAACGAGTACATTTTGAGTACTTATTTTTTGCTAAACCATAAACTCTCTCTCTCTCACACACACACACAGACAGACACGCACACACACATACACACACACAGAGAGACAACCACACACACACACACAGAGACAGACACACACACACAGAGACAGAAACACACACATAGACACACACACACAGAGACAGACACACACACACAGACACACACACACACATAGAGACACACACACACACAGAGAGACAGACACACACACACAGAGACAGACACACACACAGACACACACACACATAGAGACAGACACACCCACCCACACAGACACACCCACACACAGACACACACACACATAGAGACAGACAGACACACACACACAGAGACAGACAGACACACCCACACAGACACACCCACACACAGACACACACACATAGAGACAGACAGACACACACACACACACAGACACACACACACAGAGACAGACAGACACACACACAGAGACAGACACACACAGAGACAGACAGACACACATAGACACACACACAGAGAGACAGACAGACACACACAGACACACACACACATAGACAGACACACACACCCATACAGACACACCCACACACAGACACACACACATAGAGACAGACAGACAGACACACACACACACACACACACAGACAGACACACACACACACAGACAGACAGACACACACACAGAGACAGACACACACACAGAGACAGACACACACACACAGAGACAGACAGACACGCATAGACACACACACACACAGAGACAGACACACACACACAGACACACACACACATAGAGACAGACACACACACCCACACAGACACACCCACACACACACATAGAGACAGACAGACACACACACACACAGAGACAGACAGACACACCCACACAGACACACCCACACACAGACACACACACATAGAGACAGACAGACACACACATACAGACACACACACATAGAGACAGACAGACACACACATACAGACACTCAGAGACAGACAGACACACACACACACACAGAGACAGACACACACGCAGACACACACACAGAGAGACAGACAGACAGATACACACACACACAAACACACACGGATTCTTTTAAATCCTGCAACCTCCTGTATGTGAGGTATCGGTCGTCTTTCGACGAGGTAGTGGAGGCTTCTGCTGTGTGGTCCTCAGAGTTACATGGCTGTAGCTTCAGTAGGTTTGTTCCCAGGTCAGACATCGAGCCTGTGTCTTTCTGATGATCTCTTCTGTATCCCTCTATCCTCCTCACTCCACCCTTCTTAAAATGGAGGGAGTAAGGGTTTGCGTGGAATGTGTCTCCGAGTGACAGTGATGATGCTGAGGTTGGACCAGTCTGTGCCTGTCTTTTGAGTGTGTCGAAGAACTGTGACCCTGATCTACTGGGAGTCTTTCTCCAGCTACGGCTTCTCGACCATCATCTGGAAACACCTCACTGTTGGGATTCCTTCTTCAGAGAGTGGCTGGAGAGAGGTGGGAGCAGAGTGAGGCACACCCAGCAGTCACTGAGTGCCTGGCATGCCGCACTCATCTATTATGGGGCTTCCTGTTCGCACAGGAAGGTGTTGTTAAAATTTTCGGAGGCTCTTGCCGGCCTGGCTTGCTTCACGGCGGGTAACAGAGACGCGGAGACAATGGCTGGGCAGGGAAGCTGTATTTCTTTATTCAGGAACAACGATTCATAAACTAAGACAAACTAATCACCAAACAGAACTCCGCTGTCTCTTTGCGGCGGCACAAGCACTCTCCCTTACTCTCGAACTCAGAAACTCTCTAACTCTGGCACTCTGGAACTCTCGTAGTGGGGAACCCTCTGAAAACTCTGGCACACAGGAACTCTCTCTTACTCTGTAACCCTGAAACTCTCGAACTCAGGAACTCAGGAACTCTGTCACTCTCGAACTCAGGAACCCTCTCCCGGGGTTCCTTGGGGCGGGGCCAAGCAGGCCCGCAAAATTAACAGGACTGATCCAATTCTCTTGGCGGGGGAAGGCTAGAACAAACCAATGTAAAGCATACGACAGGAAGGCATAAGCCAACCAGTGTCTTTCAAATCACTGTGGGATATGTTGAGCAGGTGATGTGTTCCCCATCCAAAGATAGGAAGCAAGGGCTGGGGGCAGGCGGTGGTGCACCCCGCTAGGCACACATAGTACTAAGTGCAAGGACCCTGTACAAGGATCCAGGTTCAAACCCCCACCTCCCCAACTGCAGGGTGGATGCTTCATAATCAGTAAAGCAGGTCTGCAGGTCTCTCCCTCTCCCTACCCTTCTCCCTCTCGCCACCCCTATCTCCTCCTCCTCCTCCTCTCTCAATTTCTCTCTGTCCTGTCCAATAAAGCAGAAAAAAATGGATTTGTAGTGCTGGCACCGAGCCCCAGAGATAACTCTGGAAGGAAAAAAATAAAGCCAAAGCTAACATTCAAAATGCAGAACTGATCTACTCCTGCCTGAAGAGGTTGGAACATACCTCCTCCATCACTGGGATGCCTGCTATGGGCCCGTTGCTATGTGAATTTCCTAGACGAATCTCTTCTTATTTTTAAAAAATTTCCTTAGTGATTTAATACTGATTTAAAAAATTACATGTCAACAAGGATATAATTTATAATGTTCGTCCTGCTACCCGAGTTCTGAATCCCCAGTCCCCCCCATTGCTGTCCACTGCGGTTCTCCCAAGGTCGAAGGCGGGCTAACTGCTGTCTCTACAGCTATCTGTCTATACTTGTACATAACTGCCCCTTTTTCTTCCAGGTCCTGTCCTCTCTTTCCCTCCAAGCCACACAGGACCTTATTACTACATCGAATATTTTCCTAGCTGACTCTGTGACCCAAATATGTGGTCAGCAGCTACTTGGCAAACCCTTCCTTCCTTCCTTCCTTCCTTCCTTCCTTCCTTCCTTCCTTCCTTCCTTCCTCCCTCCCTCCCTCCCTCCCTCCCTCCCTCCCTCTCTCTCTCTATCTCTTTCTTTCTTTCTTTCTTTCTTTCTTTCTTTCTTTCTTTCTCTCTTTCTCTCTCTTTCCCTTCTTTCCAAAGGAATTCTTCCTAAAGGAGGTAGAGTAGTTATAGCAGAGTGTCTGTAGGACTTTGGAGAAAATGCTCCTCAAATTTAAATATTAATATGTTTGACTAACTTTTAGTTGCCAGTAAGTAGATCTCAGACACCAGCAAAAATGAATGAGTGAGTCGTGTTCCGAGGGTGGCTCAGTGGGTAAGGCACTGGCATCCCAGGCATGAGGTCCTGTGTTCAGTCTCTGCAGCACATGTGCCAGGGTGATGCTCTGGTTCTCTTTCCCCCTCCTATCTTTCTAATAAATATCAACAAACTTTTTTTTTATTTAAAAAAGGAGACATTAACAAAACCGTAGGATAGGAAGGGTACAACTCCACACAATTCCTACCACCCAATCTCCATATCCCATCCCCTCCCCTGATAGCTTTCCCATTCTCTATCCCTCTGGGAGCATGGACCCAGTGTCATTGTGGGATGCAGAAGGTGGAAGGTCTGGCTTCTGTAATTGCTTCCCTGCTGAACATGGGCACTGACAGGTGGATCCATACTCCCAGTCTGACTCTCTCTTTCCCTAGTGGGGCAGGGCTCTGGGGAGGCGGAGCTCCAGGACACATTGGTGGGGTTGTCTATCCAGGGAAGTGTGGTTGGCATCATGTTGGCATCTGGAACCTGGGGGCTAAAAAGAGAGTTAACATACAAAGCCAAACAAACTGTTGATCAACAAACTTTTTAAAATGAACGAGTAAATGAATGGGGGGCTGGTGAAGTGTCTTACTTGTACAGTGTACTGTTCTGACATGTGTGCAACACAGACTCAGGCCTGGCCCCCACTGCACTGAAGGACGCTTTGGTGCTGAGCTCTATTTCTCTCTCTCAAAATGAATGAATGAATGAATGAATGAATGAATGAATGAATGAATGAAGGGGTTTTCTCATTCTTTGCCTAGACTTTGTGGTCCTAGGAATTTGCAGATGTTAACAGAGGTAAGAAAAACCAGGGGCCACCCTACCAGGGAAAGAGAGAGACAGATTGGGAGTATGGATCGATCAGTCAATGCCCATGTTCAGCAGGGAAGCAGTTACAGAAGCCAGAACTTCCACCTCCTGCATCCCACAATGACCTTGGGTCCATGCTCCCAGAGGGATAAAGAATAGGAAAGCTATCAGGGGAGGGGATGGGATACGAAGATCTGGTGATGGGAATTGTGTGGAGTTGTATCCCTCCTATCCTACGGTCTTATTAATGTCTCCCTTTTTTAAATAAATGAATTAAAAAAAAACAGGGGCCTTGCAATGATTAGTAGAGACTTTTTTTTTTAATAAGTTAGTATTTGCTTGGAGTTGTGTGTGTGGTTCTGTGGTGTCAGTCTGGCTTGGGCTCACTTCCATATGTGTTGTCTCCCTGGACGTTTGGGCTCCCTGGTGGTGAGAAGGGTCTGCCTGGTGCGGAGGTCAGACAAGCCCCCGATGCAGAGGAGTGGAGGGAGGCAGTGTCCTCCAAGTCACTCGCAGAATAAGGAGGTGCCCCTCTGATAGTGCCGTGCTTTGCCATGTGCATGGCGCAGGTCTGAGCCGGGCCCCACTGCATTGAAAAAAGGTCGGGTGGTGTGGTCTCTCTCCCTCTCTGCCTGCCGTCTCTGACCCTCCGCAGTAAAGGGAGTCAGCGGTTTGATCTGTTTAGGGAGAGATGTTTGAGCAGCTGCTCGGTGGAGAGTACTGGTCAGGGGTGCATCCTGTGTTTGCTCCGTCCGTCCGTCCTGGGCTTATGTCTGCACGATCACCGCCCAGCACAGACCCCTGGAAGACCCAGCTCCCTCGCACCTCCACCTCTCATTTCATTCTAAAGTTTTCAAAGGTGGGGCCGGGGGTGGTGCACCTCGTTGAGTGCACATGTTATAGTGCGCTAGGACCCGGGTTCAAGCTCCCAGTCCCCATCTGCTGGGGGAAAGCTTCATGAGTGGTGAAGAGGGCTACAGGTGTCTCTCTGTCTGTCTCCCTCTCTGCCTCTCCCTCTTATCTCCACTTCCCTGTCTCTCTCCAATAATAGATAAAGTAATCAATCAAAATAGATTTGAAAAGACATCACAATACTGGTAGCCTGTGTCATGACCTCAACTGCACACGTGCTGCCTGCTAGTCCCTGCGTTGCGATCCAACCTGCGGTGCTTCAGAACGTGACAAGGCCTGTGAAGGGGCACCGGGGAGAACAGAGGCCGCTGGCTGGGCTTCCTGCTGTCTTTCTGAGACATTTGACACAGACACCCGTATGTGCACATACAGGAGAAAGTTCATGTGAGGGCTCATTTAAAAAATATATAAATTGAATTTTTTCTTGAGATAATAGTGGGCTTAACTGTAGTTCTAAGAAATAATAGAGATCCCGTGTACCACTGACTGACCTTTCCCCATGGTGACATGTACAAAAACAGAGCAACAGCAATTGAGACAGGGACACTGATAGATTAATCACTCGCACCGTGGACTGATGCCGTTCACACGGTCTCAGCATGTAGTAGTGTGTTTGTATGTATGTATTTGTGTATATGTGTGTATGTGTGTGTATGTATGTGTGTATATGTGCATGTGTGTATATGTGTATGTGTGTATATGTGTGTATATGTGTATGTGTGTATGTGTGTATATGTGTGTGTGTGTCTGCAGTTTCCTCACTGTCTAGGTATCCGTGTCCACCACCACAGTGAAGGCACCACACAAATTTATTACCAGAAAGATCCTTAACGTTGCTTTGTCATCACTAAGAGTCGCCAGCCACCCGACTCTTCCTCATTTCTCCGACTTTGACATCAGGAGCATCATATAAGCAGAGCTGTGCCTTTGCGACCTGGTTTTTCAGTCAGCCACAACCTGAAGGCCCAGGCTGTTGAGTGCATCTCCCTGCCTCTTCAGAATGATAACAGTCTCGCCTCACTTTGCCCTCACACGCGGTGGAGCAGAGTTCAGGTGGGAATGTGTAGGATTCTAGGTTGATAGATCACTTTTTCACAGCATTTCTTCTTCTTTTTCTCATCATGTTTATTTTACAGTTGAAAACAGCCCACAGAGACTTGGTAAAGGACCCAACTGCTTTGTGCGTGAACTGGCCTTGAACCTCGGAAGCTGAGCTCAGCGCTATGAACCAGCTCACTGCACGTTCCCACCTGTCATCAGAGATTGCCTGGGACACCATGACAGAGGCACTCCGGGGTGAGGGTAAGCAGGTGAGTTGGTACTTGGCGTGCAGCGTGGAGCAGTGTGCCTGGAGCTGCTTATTCAGGGGACAGAGCTTGAACCAGCACTCAGCTTCTCCAGACCAGTCCTTTGCTTGTCCTCCAGGAGGGACCCTGCTGGGCCTGGCTGGCAGAGTTGGTGGCACTGAGGCTGTCATAGTGATGGGGCCCCCAGCCCCCCCATATAGGAACCTGCACCTACAAAAGCTGATTCTTGGCAGGCAGCTCACAGCTCGCCGTGTTTGCTCTGGACAGAACGTGGTTTGTCATTCCGTACTCTGCAGTGGCAGGCAGAGAGCTGCGGCCGTGGTAAAGTCCTATCTGAACTTTCTGGTTTGATGTCTTAGTCAAGTGAGTCCTGTGTGTCTCTAACACAGAGGAAAAGAACTGACTCTGAACCTTAGCGGGAATGACCCTTCTTTTGTAGAAGTTCATTTTTGCTTATTCTGCAGGATTCAACAAAACAAACAAACAAAATCAGAAATGGTCGCGTCACAGACCTGAGTCTTCTGGTAGGCTCTGCCAGTGTTGAGTTTTTTTGCTTCCTCTGATGAAATGTTTCTGTTTCTGATGTGACTTGCATGTGTTTCAATGTTTTTCAAATACCTTTTTCAGAAGAGAAGGCAGGACCATAGCAAAAAAGGCCAACTATATATAAATATAGATGGATAATTGTAGTAATAATAGTCATTGCTGGGTAGAACTGATGTGGTTTCTTTCTTTTCTTTCTTTCTTTCTTTTTTTTTTTTTGCCTCCAGGGTTTATCTCTGGGGCTTGGTGCCTGCACTATGAATCCACTGCTCCTGCTGGCCGTTTTTCCATTTTCACTGGATAAGACAGAGAAATTGAGAGAGGAGGGGAGACTGAGAGGGAAAGAGAAAGAGAGACATCTGAAGACCTGCTTCACCACTCATGAAGCGTCTCCCTGGCAGGTGGGGGCTTGAACCTTGCCCATAGTGCTGTGTGCAGGTACTTAACCAGGTTTTCCATCACCTGGCCCTCTAATTACTATTTTCTTTTTTAATCGATATTTTAAATATTCACTTATTCTTTTTTGTTGCCCTTGTTGTTTTATTGTTGTAGTTCTTATTGTTGTTATTGATGTTGTTGTTGGATAGGACAGAGAGAAATGGAGAGAGGAGGGGAAGACAGAGGGGGAGAGAAAGACAGACACCTGCAGGGGGACTCAAACCGGGATCCTTAAGCTGGTCCTGTGCTTTGTGCTACCTGCACTTTACCTGCTGTGTTACAG